>NC_091170.1:44931896-45231896 GCF_040958095.1 Procambarus clarkii | reverse complement strand
ACAAGGCATATAATTCCGATGTGAAAATAGATAGTTGGTTTGGTAACCGCCATCCCTGCTTGAGATGGTATTCCGGTATCCATACAGCGCAAGTGACCGATGGTACGTTGTTCATGCAGTTGCGAGACCCATCTGTATTATCTGTCTGTGATTCTGTGGTATTTGGGTACCAATTTTTCATTGTTGAGACAAAGACAATATATATATATATATATATATATATATATATATATATATATATATATATATATATATATATATATGTCGTACCTAGTAGCCAGAACTCACTTCTCAGCCTACTATGCAAGGCCCAATTTGCCTAATAAGCCAAGTTTTCATGAAATAATTGTTTTTCGACTACCTAACCTACCTAACCTAACCTAACCTAACTTTTTCCGCCACCTAACCTAACCTAACCTATAAAGATAGGTTAGGTTAGGTTAGGTAGGGTTGGTTAGGTTTGGTCATATATCTACGTTAATTTAAACTCCAATAAAAAAAATTGACCTCATACATAATGAAATGGTTAGATTTATCATTTCATAAGAAAAAAATTAGAGAAAATATATTAATTCAGGAAAACTTGGCTTATTAGGCAAATCGGGCCTTGCATAGTAGGCCGATAAGTGCGTTCTGGCTATTAGGTACGACATATATATATATATATATATATATATATATATATAACTGAAAACTCACACCCCAGAAGTGACTCGAACCCATACTCCCACAACTGGTATGTACAGGGACGCCTTAATCCGCTTGACCATCACGACCGGACATAAGGAAGTGATAGCCGAGGCTATCACTTCCTTATGTCCGGTCGTGATGGTCAAGCGGATTAAGGCGTCCCTGTACATACCAGTTGTGGGAGTATGGGTTCGAGTCACTTCTGGGGTGTGAGTTTTCAGTTGTATATAGTCCTGGGGACCATTCAGGCTTGTTTGCATATATATATATATATATATATATATATATATATATATATATATATATATATATATATATATATGACTCAATATTTCTTTTTACTGTCGATGGTAATTGAAAAATCAATTCTCCACCATTCATTTTTATTTCTAGTCTGATGCGACACTTGAACGCGTTTTGTAATAACTTATTACATTTTCAAAGACTTTAGTTTACACACACAACTATAACCTGCAAACACTAAACAGAGTTTTACTATGCTAACATTTAAACAGCTTTTGTCTTATATACTCGCATTTGGGTGAAGTGATATGTTACAACAGTTTTGGATGAGGTGAACAAAACTTTCAACACAAGACAGAACACGGTGCAATGGGTTTAAATTGGATAAGTGAAAGGGAAGAATGGAAGTAACTGCAAAGGGCCTATTGGCCCATATTTCCTCTTGATGCTTCTATATTGGTAAGGATTCTTGAAGTGGGTAGAATATAGTTGTGCATTAATTGGCTGTTGATTGCTGGTGTTGACTTTTTGATGTGTAGTGCCTCGCAGATGTCAAGCCGCCTGCTATCGCTGTATCTATCGATGATTTCTGTATTGTTTGTTTATTTATTTATTTATTTATTTATATATTTATTTATTTATTTATATACAAGAAGGTACATTGGGTTTGTGAGAATACATAGCATAGTATTTACAATCTTGTAAAGCCACTAGTACGCACAACGTTTCGGGCAGGTCCTTAATCTAATAGATAATTTTAAGTAGGTAAATTCTAGCAGAATTAATAAAATGATAAATACATTGCAAGAAAAAAATGAGATAAGAGAGATTAGTAAGTATATTAAAGCACAATGGTATATTAATTAAAGCTCTGATTGATTACATTGACAGCTTGATTGGTAATTTAAACAAGATTAATAGACACCGGACAGCAAATTGACAGCACATATAAGAAGACAGCAATGATCACAATGGTAAAGATGTTCGGATTGGATACAAAAAGATTGGGAGATTGGGTAGCATAATAGATACAGGGCAATTTTAAGGCAAAAGATAAAAAACTATGAAGATGAAATTAGGTACTTTTCTGATCGGGAAGAAAACCACAAGCCAGAATGGGGGGGACCTATTTATTAATTAATGTATAAAGATCAACTGCTGTAACACAATATAAATGATGTCGTATAACATGACTGAGTAGAATGCCAGTACTGCAAAGATGCAACTAAAGAAATAAGTCGTTGCACATTATTAACAGAGCCTAGTGCCAGTTAGCCAAAGCAATGTTGCAGTACTCACAATCAGCTTAATGCTATAATTAAAGACAACACCAGAGTTATAAATTGAGTGGCACAGCCAGTACAGTATGTATATAAAATATATTCTGCATACACAGAAGGCATAGAAAAGATAGATAAGAATTTCCAAAATATATTCTGTATACACAGAAGGCATAGAAAAGATAGTTAAGAATTTCAAGGGGTAATGATATGCTAGTGCCTAGGTTACATGTAAAGTCTGCAACCCCCAAATTGTACTACAAGTGTGCACTTGACATATGGTAAGTAGCTGCGGGCAGCCCTAGACTTGGGGATCCGGCGCAGCACCCCCCCAAATTTGTGCATAGTTGAAAAGTGTGCATAAAAGAAAGCGTGAGGGGCTCTAATGGGCATAGTTATTCTACAGTCAAGAGAGGAGGGCGGGTGTTTCCAGCGAAGCGGGCTGGAGCTGGAGCGTAACTGAGGGAGAGACTGACACAATGACAATGATACAGGAGAAGATGCTCATTGGGGCGAGCATTGAAGTGGGGACAGCTGAAGAGAAGTCGGTGAGAGGAAATCCTGAAGTTGAAGAGAAAGTGCCAGGGCTTGACCCAGCTGCGTGTCAAAGAGTCGATGCTGTAGCAACCCCACATCTGGCTAGGCTGGAAGACGGGTCTGGAAGGCGGCAGTGGCAGGTTTTCTTTCCTCTTGGTGTGTGGAGTCTCCGTCGGGTACCACCATCTCAAAACGAGCAAAATTAGGTCCCCATCCCCCTAAAGAGGGGGAAGAGGGCAGCTGCCCTCAGTAGGTTTCTTTCTGCTTTCTTCTATTTTTTCTTCTTGCTTCTAGTAGTCATTTGATGTTTTGCTTTGAACTGGGCGTAGGCTGGTGGGAAAAGGTCCTTAAACAGTGTGGTGTCGTCACATTCCAATAAGATTACTTCGTTCGGTACCTCGTAATTTCGGTTAGGATCGTTCACCATGCATTCTGCAAACTTCGTGTTGAATATTTTGCTGTTGAGGCGTCTGAATTCGGGAGATCCTATGGGGGTTTTGTCACGTTCCTCGTAGAGTGCGGCGATTCTTGGAGATTTCACTGGCATTGCTGGTGATGAATGTGCTTCGGTGGCCTCCGGTGCTAGGGGTGGTGATTGTGCTTCTATTTCAACATGGGCATTCGAGTCGTCATCAGAAGACGTAGTGTAGCTTGCAGGAGAAGTTGGTGGCAGTATCATTTCATCTGATGTAGTCGCAGAGTCTGTAGCAGGTTGCACAGGGTGGGCGTCAGCAGACAGGATATCTGCCAATGCAGTTGAAGGGATGGTGATGTTGATGTTAGAAGCAGAAGTGGTATTTGTTGCTGAAGTCGTAGCATTGGCGTTGGCCGAGGCTGTTGTTGTGAAGAGCTCGTCACGAACAGTAAATGTTGGTAAACCGTTGTTAGCGTACATGATATTCAGAATTCGTACAAATTCCTTGGTGTTCGTGCCTGCTATCATTTCAGCAGTGCGGATGAGTCCCATTATGACATTGTCGTTCCTATCAGGGGTGGCTGTTGGCGGCGTGAATGAGGACGGCTGGCTGGCTAGGTTGAGAGGTGTTGTCTGTGACCTTGAGTGGCTGGCGCGGGAGCTGCTGGTCCAGTAGTTTAGCTGCGCGCCGCTCGCGGCGCCACTTGTCGGGAGTGCTGGGAAGGCTTCTTCTTGAATGTTGAAAGATTTCACTCTTGGAGTAGAATTGCGAGGTCTGGCGTCGATCATTTTCTTAATTTCTTCCTGCCTGGAGGGGCAGTCTTGAGAGACGGCTAGCTGTGTGTTCACCGTTGCAAAGTAGACAACGCTTGATGGTGGCTGTGCAGGTCCTGTGATGGTGTTCTCCAGTACAAATGCTGCATTTCTGCAGGGTGTTTGGGCACTTCTGAGCGTAGTGGGTGTATTGATAACACCTAAAACATTGACGAAGGCGGAAGTAGCGCTGCCTGGTGATCTGGTGGGGTGTGCAGGCCACTCCACAGCATCTGAGTCCGTTGTCGGCCGCGAGAGTAGCCTCTGCTGGAGTCTTGAGGGTGACCTTGAGGGTTGGCCTCCCGCGTTCACCCTGCTGGATGAGGTGGGCCGAGATGGCTGTGAGAGATCGGTTCAGAGCGTTTATGCTCTTCACGATCTCAGTGATGGGCTGTTCGGCGAAGATGGCACTCACTCTGTGAATGAATATTGTTCTTACAGCCTGGAACTGGAGGGGAGGCAGGAGTGTTAGCCCCTTTGCCTCGAGTGCAGTGGTCGATGTTGTGGTAAATAGGGCTTCTAGTGCAGCTGCACTACTGAAGAGAATTTGGGGTCCCTTAACGTCCATAACGACGTCGATGGGTGCTACCCCTGAGGTCGAGGTCAATAGGTCCATGATCTCGGACTTGTTAAGTGTGGTGCCGGTTCCTCGGAACCGCACCTTCACTCTGAAAAGCATGATGCCTATGCAGGCACCACGCTAGAAATCAGGAGGGAAGCGCTCACGTTGCTGCTCAATATTTACCCACCCGGCAGTGCTAGGTGCAAGCTTCCTCTCCTGCTTGATATGTGTGGGAGAGACTCCTCATGCGTTTGCTTAAATATGCGTCCCCCCCCCCTTCCACTGCGTGCGCAGCTCTCACGGAGCGCTGCGTAAATGTTTTTCTCCTTGCCAGAATTCCCCCGCTTATTTCAAATAAGCGGTGGCCATTTTAGTATTGTTTCTGAAAGACGCAAAAGTTGGACAGCTCTTCAATTCACTAGGGAGTGAGTTCCATAGACTAGGTCCCTTTATTTGCATAGTGTTTTTACACAGATTAAGTTTGACTCTGGGGATATCAAAGAGGTATTTATTTCTGGTGTGGTGATAATGGGTCATATTACATCTGTCCAGGGAGAGTTTCAGAGCAGGATTTGCGTTTAAGAACAGGGTTTTGTAAATGTAATTGACACAAGAAAATTTGTGGAGTGATATTATGTTTAGCTTGTTAAGGGAGTTAAACAAGGGGGCTGAGTGCTGTCTGAAAGCAGAATTGGTTATTATTCTGATTTTTGCTGGGTGATGGACTTGAGGTGGTTTGCAGTGGTTGAACCCCATGCACAGATACCATAATTAAGATAGGGATAGATTAGTGCATAATATAGAGAGATGAGAGCAGAGTTAGGTACATAATATCTGATTTTGGAGAGTATCCCAACTGTTTTAGAGACTTTCTTAGTTATGTGTTGTATGTGGGTGCTGAAGTTGAGTCTCTTGTTTAGGAATAGGCCAAGAAACTTTCCATCATTTTTATTGCTAATGTTTACATTGTCTATCTGAAGCTGAATTGCATTTGTAGATTTGCATCCAAATAAGATGTAGTAGGTCTTTTCTATGTTAAGTATTAGTTTATTGGTTGACATCCATAAGTGGACTTTTTTTAGTTCATTATTAACAACATCATTTAGTGTATGTGGGTTGGGGTTAGAATAGATGAGGGTAGTATCATCAGCAAACAAAATCGGTTTCAAAATGTTAGAGACATTAGGTAGATCATTTATGTATATAAGAAATAGGAGATGTCCCAAAATGCTGCCCTGTGGCACTCCAACGGTTATTGGTAGAGTGGGAGAGGTTATATTATTGATAGCTACACATTGGTGTCTATCACTAAGACAGAATTGGATATAGTCCAGTGCATAGCCTCGGATTCCATAATGATGGAGTTTACGTAAGAAGTAATTGTGATTAACAGTATCAAAGACCTTTCTCAGGTCAATGAAGAGTCCAATCGGAAACTCATTTTTGTTAAGGGCTGAGTAAATTATATCAAGGAGACTAATAATTAGTTTTCAGTCTTTTTTAAGTCTTGTTAAGACTTCTCTGGTGATGGTCTGGTTGTGGGAAGAGATTATATGTTCCTTAATGGAGCCCTGTGTTTTTTTTTTTTTTTTTTTTTGAGAGAGATATATACAAGAGTTGTTACATTCTTGTACAGCCACTAGTACGCGTAGCGTTTCGGGCAGGTCCCTGGAATACGATCCCCTGCCGTGAAGAATCGTTTTTTCATCCAAATACACATTTTACTGTTGCGTTAAACAGAGGCTACAGTTAAGGAATTGCGCCCAGTAAATCTTCCCCGGCCAGGATACGAACCTATGACATAGCGCTCGCGGAACGCCAGGCGAGTGTCTTACCACTACACCACGGAGACTGTCACCACGGAGACTGTTGCTTATGCATTGTAAATCGCTTGGAAAGAGATGTTGTTGTCTTCGCTATATACTGAGTTCTTTGGGGCTTACAGTCTCCAAGTGGGCATTTGAAGGCATAGACGACGTAGGTCTCTTTTTAAAGCGTTCTGCTTTGTGTCTGGAGAGTTTTTCATGAGTAGGTTGGCCGTTTTTTTGGTTTTATAGTAAATCGTCAATTGTATCTTCTGATTTTTGTCTGTAGGGATAACGTTCCTATTAACAATATCTTTCAGGACCCTTTCCTCCGTTTTATGAGCTGCGGAAAAGAAGTTCCTGTAAAATAGTCTAATAGGGAATACAGGTGTTGTGTTAGTTGTCTCTTCAGAGGTTGCATGGTGTTTCACCTTCCTTTTTATGATGTCTTCAACGAAACCATTGGAGAAGCCGTTGTTGACTAGAACCTGCCTTACCCTACAGAGTTCTTCATCGACTTGCTTCCATCCAGAGCTGTGGCTGAGAGCACGGTCGACATAAGCGTTAACAACACTCCTCTTGTACCTGTCTGGACAGTCCCTGTTGGCATTGAGGCACATTCCTATGTTTGTTTCCTTAGTGTAGACTGCAGTGTGGAAACCTCTGTTTCTTTTCATGACTGTTACATCTAGAAAGGGCAGCTTCCCATCCTTCTCCATCTCATAAGTGAAACGCAACACAGAATTCCACTCGAATGCCACCTTCAGCTCCTGCAGACTTCTGACATCAGGTACCTGTGTAAAAATGTCGTCAGCATACCTGCAGTATATGGCAAGTTTCAAGTTCATGTCAACTAAGACCTTCTGTTCGATGGTACCAATGTAGAAGTTCACAAACAGGACACCTAGAGGAGAACCCATGGCAACCCCATCTACTTGCTTATACATGTACCCATCCGGGCTCAAGAAGGGTGCCTCTTTAGTACAAGCTTGGAGTAGTTTCCTTAGAATGTTTTCTGGTATGTCAAGAGGAGTACAGGCCGGATCACGATACACTCTGTCTGCTATCATCTCGATTGTTTTATCCACAGGTACGTTGGTAAGCCATGATTCTACATCCAACGAAGCTCTTATCCCTGTGGCCCGTGTTCCCCGCAGTAAATCAACAAATTCCTTTGGAGACTTCAGGCTGAAAGCACAACGTACATAAGGAGTTCGCAAGCCGTTGAATCGTTTCGCCAGTCTGTACGTGGGTGTGGGTATCTGGCTGATGATTGGCCAAAGTGGGTTTCCAGGCTTGTGTGTCTTTACATTTCCATACGCATACCCAGGTTTGTATTCCCCAATAATGTTTGGCAGGTGGAGTCTGGATTTTTTGGCGTTCACAGTTTCGATCAATCTGTTAACCTTTGCTTTCAATTCGGCTGTAGTGTCCTGCGTTACCCTTTGGAATTTAGTTTGGTCAGAGAGTATGAGGTTCATTCATGAGAGAGAATGAGGTTCAGATATTCGTCTTTTTTAAGAATGACGTATATTGGCGACGTGTAACCTCTCCTGACGACTATCTCCTTGTTCTCACGAAGGCATGAGAACAAAGCTGCCGCTTTGAGCTCGGGGGACAGTATGGTGCTTCTGTAGTTGCCTCGAATCTTTCCTCCTTCTGCAATAAGTTCTGCTTGTAAGGTGTCTTTTGTGGTGACCTTCTTTTGTGTCTCGAGGACGAATATGTCGTACAACAGGATCTCCAACTCCACTTTCTGGGCCATCTCACTTGGGCTGGACATAACATGACAGATTATACCCAGATTTAGGAGAGTGACTTGGTCCTCAGTGAGGTTGATTCCAGCAAGGTTTAGGAAGCCGTCTCTTGGTCATGGAATCGCCATAGGTCCTCCATACAATGTTGTTAGTTTCTTGATTATCCTAGTTTCGGTACTGTTATGATATCGATCTGTGAGGGTGTCAAATGCTCACTTGGGGACTGTAAGCCCCAAAGAACTCAGTATATAGGCAAGACGACAACATCTCTTTCCACGCGATTAACAATGCATAAGCAACAGGGCTCCATTAAGGAACATATAATCTCTTCCCACAACCAGACCATCACCAGAGAAGTCTTAACAAACAACACAGAAATCATCGATAGATACAGCGAAAACAGGCGGCTTGACATCTGCGAGGCACTACACATCAAAAAGTCAACACCAGCAATCAACAGCCAATTAATGCACAACTATATTCTACCCACTTCAAGAATCCTTACCAATATAGAAGCATCAAGAGAAAATATGGGCCAATAGGTCCTTTGCAGTTACTTCCATTTTTCCCTTTCACTTATCCAATTTATACCCATTGCACCGTGTTCTGTCTTGTGTTGAAAGTTTTGTTCACCTCATCCAAAACTGTTGTGACATATCACCTCACTCAAATGCGAGTATATAAGACAAAAGCTGTTTAAATGTTTGCATAGTAAAACTCTGTTTAGTGTTTGCAGGTTATAGTTGTGTGTGTAAACTAAAGTCTTTGAAAATGTAATAAGTTATTACGAAACGCGTTCAAGTGTCGCGTCAGACTAGAAATAAAAATGAATGGTGGAGAATTGATTTTTCAATTACCATCGACAGTAAAAAGAAACATAAGAAATATTGAGAAAATTCGTGTTAGAATTATTAATCTTACTTTTCCGGTCATATTTAACAACACACAAATCAAATCAAATCAAATCAAATGTTTATTTAGGTAAGGTACATACATACAAGAGATTTTACAAAGAGTGATGGATTTATAGGTAGAGCTAGTACATACAATGCCTAAAGCCACTATTACGCAAAGCGTTTCGGGCATGAAAAACTTAAATGACTAAAGCTTAATACTAATTAAGCATAAAGAATAAAATGAGTTGAGAACAAATAAAAATAAAAGATAAAAAAGGGGGGAACATGGCTGAAAAAGCAGCACAAATACAATTCTGTCGACAAACAGCGTCATTTAAAAAAAACCAGACATTGGTTGACAATAGAGGGATAAGGTAGGTTACAAGGAATTTATTAGGTATAGCTTCATTTTTATCTTAAACTGGTTGAGAGAGGTACAGTCTTTAACATGGTTGGGAAGGTCATTCCACATTCTGGGTCCCTTGATTTGTAGAGCATTTCTAGTTAGATTAAGTCGTACTCTAGGAATATCAAAACTGTATTTATTTCTGGTGTGGTGCTCATGGGTTCTGTTACAACCTTCTATGAAGCTTTTGAGGTCAGGATTGGCATTACAGTTCAGCGTTTTATATATGTATAATGCACATGAGAGAATGTGCAGTGACTTAATATCTAACATATTCAGAGATTTGAGAAGGGGGTACCGAGTGATGTCTAGGGCCAGAGTTGGATATTGTCCTAATAGCAGCTTTGTGTTGAGTAATTAGAGGACGTAAATGATTTTGGGTAGTAGAACCCCAAGCACAAATACCATAGTTGGGATATGGATAGATGAGGGAGTAATAGAGAGTCACCAGGGCAGGGCGGGGTACATAATATCTGATCTTAGAAAGAATGCCAACAGTTTTTGAAACTTTTTTGATATATTTAGAATGTGTCCCTGGAAATTCAGCTTGTGGTCAATGAGAATGCCAAGGAATTTGCCATCTAATTTGTTACAAATTTGGGTATTGTTAATCCTGAGATTTATTTGATTAGAGGATTTATTGCCAAACAGAATATAAAAAGTTTTGTCAATGTTAAGGGTGAGTTTGTTGGCAGTTAGCCAAAGATGGACTTAATTTAGCTCAGTATTTACTGTGGCATTTAGAGCAAGGGGGTCAGGACTGGAGTAAATGAAGGTTGTGTCGTCAGCAAATAGAATTGGTTTGAGGTGTTGGGAGGCATTTGGAAGGTCAATAATGTAGATGAGAAAGAGGAGAGGGCCAAGTATGCTGCCCTGAGGAACACCAGTGTTAATGGGTAGGGTGGGAGAAATTGAATTATTCACAGAAACATACTGGAGCCTGTCAGTAAGGTAGGATTTGAGGTATTGCAAGGAGAGTCTTCTGACTCCATAATGATGTAATTTAAGAAGAAGGTTTTGGTGGTTGACAGTGTCAAAAGCCTTACGCAGGTCCACAAATAACCTAACAGGGAACTCATTTTTTTCAAGAGCTGTATGAATCAAGTTAAGCATACTAATAAGTGCATCGTTAGTGCTTTTTTTGGGTCTGAAGCCATATTGGCAACAGCTAAGTATATTGAGTTTGGCTAGATAAGAGTAAAGCTGCTTGTAGATTAGTTTTTCAAAACGTTTTGACAAGTTAGGCAGGATTGATATAGGTCTGTAGTTGTTAACATCTGTGAGCTCACCACATTTGTGGACAGGGGTTACTCTCGCTTTTTTTTAGAATATCTGGAAAGATTTGGAGTTCAAGTGACTTGTTGAAGAGCAATGCAATAGCAGGGGCTAAAGTTCTGGAGGCTTTTTTGTAAATTAAAGTTGGTATCTCCTCAAGGGCACTAGACTTGGTTTTAAGGGAAATGATTATCTCATTGACGTCAGTGGAATTAATAGGCTTTAGGTACAGAGACTGTGGACAGTTACCTGTAAGATAATCCTTAACATCAGTACTGGAAGATGGAATATCATTTGCAAGGGATGACCCAATGGAAGAGAAGAACCTATTGAACTCAATAGCAGAATCTGAGGCTAAAAGCTGACCATCGTTATTGGACAGGAGTATTGGTTTGTTATTTAAAATCTTCTTTGATCCCAATATTTGTGAAATTGTGCCCCAAGTTTTTTTAATGTTGCACTTTATTTGGGTAAATTTATCTTCGTAGTATTTAGTTTTGGCTCGTCTAATTATCTTAGATAGCAATAACAAGTAATTCTTTGAGAATTCTTTGGAGACAATTCCTAACCTATACTTCTTCTCAAGGTCATGTTTTTTATTAATGGATTTAAGTATTCCCTTTGTAAGCCAGGGATTGTTAAGCCTTTTGATTGTGACTTGTTTTGTAAGCATAGGACAGTGGGTGTTATAAAGGCTAAGAGTTTTTTGAAGAAAAGATTGCACTGCTAGGTTGATGTCCCCTATGTTACCTAACTCGGACTCCCAGTTGACATTATCAGCAGCAGTTATAAAATTGTCTATAGCAGTTTCATTGTGCAGCCTAAAACTTAACTCCCTTGTCTCTAGAGGTGGTTTGCTAGTTGTTGTCTTATCATTGATAAGTTGTCTTATCACTGGGTCAGGTGATAAGACAGCACCTTATCCTGGTGTCTTATCACCTGACCCAGTGCGGGTATAAAATCAACCAAACCTGAAAATTCCTTTCACTTGAGAATGAACCATGGAGATTCGAAACATTGTGCAAATTGTATAAATAAGTGTAATACATTCTATAGTGATTCATTTCTTTTCTTCACCTTAAAATTACGAAAATGAGTTTTGGAGAACTCCTATTTCAGCTAAACCCTGATGCTAAGAAAATAGTTAGAGGGATAGAAGCCCTAAATCAGAAAATGGTAAATTCAGAATATGCGGTCATATTCAATGATTATATATATATATATATATATATATATATATATATATATATATATATATATATATATATATAACAATCATCCCAATTGTTTCATCCACAGGTACGTTGGTAAACAGTGATTGTACGTCCAACGAGGCTCTTATCCCTGTGGCCCGTGTTCCCAGCAGTAAGTCAACAAATTCCTTTGGGGACTTCAGGCTGAAGGCGCAAGGGACATAAGGAGTCAGCAAGCCGTTTAATCGCTTTGCCAGTCTGTACGTGGGTGTGGGTATCTGGCTGATGATTGGCCGAAGTGGGTTTCCAGGCTTGTATGTCTTGACATTTCCATACGCGTATCCAGGTTTGTATTCCTCAATGATCTTTGGCAGGTGGAGTCCGGATTTCTTGGCGTTCACAGTTTCGATCAATTTGTTGACCTTTGCTTTCAATTCGGTTGTAGTGTCCTTCGTTACCCTTTGGAATTTAGTTTGGTCAGAGAGTATGAGATTCATTTTCGCCAGATATTCGTTTTTTTAAGAATGACATGTATTGGCGACTTGTCACCTCTCCTGACGACTATCTCCTTGTTCTCACGAAGGCTCTTAGCTGCCACTTTGAGCTCAGGGGACAGTATGGTGCTTCTGTAGTTGCCTCGAATCTTTCCTCCTTCTGCAATAAGTTCTGCTTGTAAGGTGTCTTTGGTTGTGACCTTTTTTTGTGTCTCGAGGTCGAATATGTCGTCCAACAGGATCTCCACCTTCACTTTCCATTTTTACACAGGTACCTGATGTTAGACATCTGCAGGAGCTGAAGGATGCTTTTGAGCAGAATTCTGTGTTGCGTTTCACTTACGAGATGGAGAAGGATGGGAAGCTGCCCTTTCTAGATGTAACAGTCATGGAAAGGAGCGGAGGTTTCCACACTGCAGTCTACACTAAGGAAACAAACATAGGAATGTGCCTCAATGCCAACAGTGACTGCCCAGATAGGTACAAGAGGAGTGTTGTTAACGCTTATGTCGACCGTGCTCTCAGCCACAGCTCAGGATGGAAGCAAGTTGATGAAGAACTCTGTAGGGTAAGGCAGGTCCTAGTCAACAACGGCTTCTCCAATGGTTTCGTTGAAGAAATCATAAGAAGGAAGGTGAAACACCATGCAACCTCTGAAGAGACAACTAACACAACACCTGTACCCTCTATTAGACTATTTTACAGGACCTTCTTTTCCACAGCTCATAAAACGGAGGAAAGGGTCCTGAAAGATATTGTTAATAGGAACGTTATCCCTACAGACAAAAATCAGAAGATACAATTGACGATTTACTTAAAACCAAAAAAACGGCCAACCTACTCATGAGAAACTCTCCAGACACAAAGCAGCTTTAAAAGAAACCAATGTCGTCTATACCTTCAAATGCCCTTTTGCGGGACTGTAAGCCTCAAAGTACTTAGTATATAGGCAAGACAACAACATCTCTTTCCAGGCGATTAACGGTGCATGAGAAACAGGGCTCCATTAAGGAACATATAATCTCTTGACTCAACCAGAAAAACACCAGAGAAGTCTTAACAAAAAACACAGAAATCATCGATAGATACAGATATAGCAGGCGGCTTGATATCTGCGAGGCACTACACATCAAGAAGTCAGCACCAGCAATCAACAGCCAATTAATGTACAACTATATTCTATATCGCCAAAATTATGATAAGGATTAAGACAGAGAAGGACAGCTTGAGGCTTCAAGAAGACATGGACAAGCTGCAGGAATGGTCGAACAAATAGTTGTTAGAGTTTAACCCAAGCAAATGTAATGTAATGACCATTGGTGTAGGGAGCAGGAGACCAGATACAAGGTATCATTTGGGAGATGAAATCCTGCAAGAGTCAGAGAGAGAGAAAGACCTGGGGGTTGACATCACGCCAGACCTGTCCCCTGAAGCTCATATCAGGAGGATAACATCAGCGGCATATGCCAGGTTGGCTAACATAAGAACGGCCTTTAGAAACTTGTGTAAGGAATCTTTCAGAACATTATATACCACATATGTCAGACCAATCCTGGAGTATGTGGCTCCAGCATGGAGTCCATATCTAGTCAAGCATAAGACTAAACTGGAAAAGGTTCAAAGGTTTGCCACCAGAAGAGTACCAGAACTGAGGGATATGAGCTACGAGGAGAGACTACGGGAATTAAACCTCACGTCACTGGGAGACAGAAGAGTTAGAGGGGACACGATCACCACATACAAGATTCTCAGAGGAATTGATAGGGTAGATAAAGACAGATTTTTTAACACAAGGGGCACACGCACTAAGAGACACAGGTGAAAATTGAGTTCCCAAATGAGTCATAGAGATGTTAGAAAGAATTTTTTTAGTGTCAGAGTAGAAGACAAATGGAATGCATTAGGAAGTGATGTGGTGGAGGCTGACTCCATACACAGCTTCAAGTGTAGGTATGATAGAGCCAAGTAGGCTCAGGAACCTGTACACCTGTTGATTGACGGTTGAGAGGCGGGACTAAAGAGCCAGAGCTCAACCCCTGCAAGCACAATTAGGTAAGTACAATTAGGCAATTAGGTAAGTACTCACACACACACGCACACGTGCACATTCACACACGTGCACATTCACACGCACACACATTTACACACGCACATGTACGCACACATACACGTACACACACATAAGCTAACCAGGAACCACTGGAAGAGTTTGAGATTACCAGTGGGGAAGTAAGGAAGTGTTTACTAGAGTTGGATGTGACAAAGGCTATAGGCCCAGATGGAATCTCCCCTTGGGTTCTAAAGGAAGGAGCAAGAGAACTGTGCCTACCACTCTCTATTGTGTATAACAAATCACTGGCAACAGGGGAACTGCCAGATATTTGGAAAGCAGCTAACGTAGTCCAGATATACAAGAAAGGGGATAGACAGGAGGCACTGAACTACAGGCCAGTGTCCCTAACCTGCATACCATGCAAGCTGATGGAGAAGATTGTGCGAAAAAAACTAGTGGAGCATCTGGAGCGAAGGAACTTTGTAACACAGCATCAACATGGGTTCAGGGATGGCAGGTCCTGCCTCACAGGGTTACTTGAATTCTACGACCAGGCAACAAAAATAAGGCAAGAATGAGAAGGGTGGGCAGACTGCATATTTTTGGATTGTCAGAAAGCTTTGGATACAGTGCCACACAAGAGGCTAGTGCGAAAGTTGGAGATGCAGGCTGGAGTGAAAGGGAAGGTACTCCGGTGGATAGAGGAGTACCTAAGCAACAGGAGACAACGAGTCTGTGTGAGGGGTGAGGTCTCAGATTGGCGAGACGTCACAAGTGGAGTCCCGCAGGGGTCAGTCCTTGGACCTATACTGTTTCTGGTATATGTAAATGATCTCCCAGAGGGTATAGATTCGTTCCTCTCAATGTTTGCCGACGATGCAAAAATAGTGAGGAGGATTGAAACAGGATGATAGTAGGAGGCTACAAGATGACCTAGATAGACTGAGTGAATGGTCCAACAAATTTCTGTTGAAGTTCAACCCGAGTAAATGCAAAGTAATGAAACTAGGTAGTGGAAACAGGAGGCCAGACACAGGATACAGAATAGGAGATGAAGTACTTAATGAAACAGACAGAGAGAAAGATCTAGGAGTTGATATCACACCAAACCTGTCTCCTGAAGCCCACATAAAGAGAATAACGTCTGCGGCATATGCGAGGCTGGCTAACATCAGAACGGCGTTCAGGAATCTGTGTAAGGAATCATTCAGAATCTTGTACACCACATATGTAAGACCAATCCTGGAATATGCGGCCCCAGCATGGAGCCCGTACTTTGTCAAGCACAAGATGATGCTGGAAAAAGTCCAAAGGTATGCTACTAGACTAGTCCCAGAACTAAGAGGCATGAGTTATGAGGAAAGGCTGCGAGAAATGCACCTTACGACACTGGAAGACAGAAGAGTAAGGGGGGACATGATCACAACCTACAAAATCCTCAGGGGAATCGACCGGGTAAACAAGGATGAACTATTCAACACTGGAGGGACACTAACAAGGGGACACAGGTGGAAGCTGAGTACCCAAATGAGCCACAGAGACATTAGAAAGAACTTTTTCAGTGTCAGAGTAGTTAGTAAATGGAATGCACTAGGAAGTGATGTGGTGGAGGCTGACTCCATACACAGTTTCAAATGTAGATATGATAGAGCCCAGTAGGCTCAGGAATCTGTACACTAGTTGATTGACGGTTGAGAGGCGGGACCAAAGAGCCAGAGCTCAACCCCCACAAGCACAAATAGGTGCGTACACACAAGTGAGTACACATACAAACACTCACACACACACACACACGCAGAGAAAGCAGAGAACACACGCAGGAGAGCAGAGAAAGATACCAGAATGCCAGGAATGAATATGTCAGGATGAGAAGAGAGGCAGAAAGACAATACGAAAATGACATCGCAAGCAAGGCAAAGACTCAGCCTAAATTGTTGCATAGCCACATTAGGAGAAAAACAACAGTAAAGGAACTGGTTATGAGATTAAGGATAGGGGCAGAAGGATTCACTACAAATGACAAGGAAGTGTGTGAGGAATTGAATAAGAAATTCCAGGAGGTCTTCACCTTAGAGCAAGGAGAAATTCCAGAGGTAAGTGAGGGAATAGCTAACCAGGAACCACTGGAAGAGTTTGAGATTACCAGTGGGGAAGTAAGGAAGTGTTTACTAGAGTTGGACGTGACGAAGGCTATAGGCCCAGATGGAATCTCCCCTTGGGTTCTAAAGGAAGGAGCAAGAGAACTGAGCCTACCACTCTCCATAGTGTATAACAAATCACTGGCAACAGGGGAACTGCCAGATATTTGGAAAGCAGCTAACGTAGTCCCGATATACAAGAAAGGGGATAGACAGGAGGCACTGAACTACAGGCCAGTGTCCCTAACCTGCATACCATGCAAGCTGATGGAGAAGATTGTGCGAAAAAAACTAGTGGAGCATCTGGAGCGAAGGAACTTTGTAACACAGCATCAACATGGGTTCAGGGATGGCAGGTCCTGCCTCACAGGGTTACTTGAATTCTACGACCAGGCAACAAAAATAAGGCAAGAAAGAGAAGGGTGGGCAGACTGCATATTTTTGGATTGTCAGAAAGCCTTTGATACAGTGCCACACAAGAGGCTAGTGCGAAAGTTGGAGATGCAGGCTGGAGTGAGAGGGAAGGTACTCCGGTGGATAGAGGTGTACCTAAGCAACAGGAGACAACGAGTCTGTGTGAGGGGTGAGGTCTCAGATTGGCGAGACGTCACAAGTGGAGTCCCGCAGGGGTCAGTCCTTGGACCTATACTGTTTCTGGTATATGTAAATGATCTCCCAGAGGGTATAGATTCGTTCCTCTCAATGTTTGCCGACGATGCAAAAATTATGAGGATTGAAACAGAGGATGATAGTAGGAGGCAACAAGATGATCTGGATAGACTGAGTGAATGGTCCAACAAATGGCTGTTGAAGTTCAACCCGAGTAAATGCAAAGTAATGAAACTAGGCAGTGGAAACAGGAGGCCAGGCACAGGATACAGAATAGGAGATGAAGTACTTAATGAAACAGACAGAGAGAAAGATCTAGGAGTTGATATCACACCAAACCTGTCTCCTGAAGCCCACATAAAGAGAATAACGTCTGCGGCATATGCGAGGCTGGCTAACATCAGAACGGCGTTCAGGAACCTGTGTAAGGAATCATTCAGAATCTTGTACACCACATATGTAAGACCAATCCTGGAGTATGCGGCCCCAGCATGGAGCCCGTACCTTGTCAAGCACAAGACGAAGCTGGAAAAAGTCCAAAGGTATGCTACTAGACTAGTCCCAGAACTAAGAGGCATGAGTTATGAGGAAAGGCTGCGGGAAATGCACCTTACGACACTGGAAGACAGAAGAGTAAGGGGGGACATGATCACAACCTACAAAATCCTCAGGGGAATCGACCGGGTAAACAAGGATGAACTATTCATCACTGGTGGGACGCGAACAAGGGGACACAGGTGGAAGCTGAGTACCCAAATGAGCCACAGAGACGTTAGAAAGAACTTTTTCAGTGTCAGAGTAGTTAGTAAATGGAATGCATTAGGAAGTGATGTGGTGGAGGCTGACTCCATACACAGCTTCAAATGTAGGTATGATAGAGCCCAATAGGCTCAGGAATCTGTACACCCGTTGATTGACGGTTGAGAGGCGGGACCAAAGAGCCAGAGCTCAACCCCCGCAAGCACAATTAGGTGAGTACAATTAGGTGAGTACGCACATGTACACAAACACGCCCACACACACACACATACATGCATTTGCACGCATGCACACAAACACACATTGAAGCACAAACACACACACACACACACACGCACACAGTTTCAACGAGTTATATGATGACAGTGCTGGGAAGACGGGACACCACGAGCATAGCTCTCATCTTGTAACTACACTTAGGTAATTACACACACACACACACACACACACACACACACACACACACACAGCAGAAGACAGCAACATTAGCTCACAGAATGAGAGCGAAGTTGCTGGTCATGGGGGGCCTAAATCATGGAGAGATAAATTGGGAATCAAGGATTCCCCATGGAGGGGACGAAACGTGGGGAGCAAAGTTAGTAGATGTTATAGGCAGGAATTTTCTAACACAACATGTGAAGGAAGACACAAGGAAAAGAGGAGGAGATGCACCGAACCTATTAGACCTGATTTTCACCCAGACATAGAAGACATCGAGAATTTGGAGCATGAAATACCTCTAGGGGCCACTGACCATTGTGTCCTAGTCTTTGACTACATGATGGAATTCAAACTTATGACCATGGTACATCAGGTCTGGGAAATGATAGTTGACTACAATAAAGGGGATTACAGGCGAATAAGGCATTATCTGGGAGAAGTGCAGTGGGAGGAAGAAATTAGAGTAAAAACAGTCCAAGATTTGATGGACCTGGTCATGCAGAAATGCCAGGAGGCCGAAGAGAGATTTATAACAACAGTAAAGGAAAAAAATAAGAGGGAATACAATAACCCATGGTTTAATAGACAGTGCCAGGAAGCAAAAATGGCCAGCAGGCGGGAGTGGAGGAAGTACAGAAGACTAAGGACAGAGGGCAACAGGATCAGATGCAACAGAACTAGGAACGATTACATTAACATAAGAAGAACATCGAAAAGGAACTATGAGAACGATATTGCAATCAAAGCGAAAAAGCCACCTAAATTACTACACAGCCATATAAGAAGAAAAATGTCGGTGAACGACCAAGTGACAAGACTAAGGAAAACAGAAGGGGCATATACTGAAAGTGACAAGGAAATCTGCGAGGCACTGAATGCCAGCTTCCATGGAATGAACCGAGCCTGAGCAGCTACCATTGTTAGAAGAGATTACCCTAGATGAAAGACTATCAGATATAGAGGTGACAGCAGAGGAGGTAATGAAACAGTTGAAAACACTGGATGCAACTAAAGCAGTTGGACCAGACAAAGTATCACCGTGGATACTAAAAGAAGCAGCGCAGGCCCTCAGCGTGCCTCTGGTAATGATCTTTATTGAGTCACTTATGTCGGGAGAATTGCCCAGTTGCTGGAAAAAGACAAATGTCGTACCGATTTTCAAGAAAGGTGATAGGGAGGAGACACTTAACTATAGACCTGTATCACTGACAAGCATCCCCTGTAAAGTACTTGAAAGAATAATTAGGCTACGACTGGTTGCACACCTGGTGAACGTTAGGTTTGTGAACAAACATCGACATGGGTTCTGGAAAGGGAAATCGTGCCTAACTAACCTTTTGGAATTCTACGATAAAATAACGAGGATAAGTCAGGACAGACTGCATATTTCTGGACTGCCAAAAAGCCTTTGATACAGTACCGCACATGAGACTGCTGTTCAAACTCGAGAGGCAGGCAGGGGTGGGAGGAAAGGCCCTAGCATGGATAAGGAACTACCTAACAGGAAGGAGCCAAAGAGTTATGGTAAGGGGCGAGAAGTCAGACTGGCGAACAGTAACAAGTGGAGTACCTCAAGGATCGGTGCTGGGACCAATTATATTTCTAATATATGTTAACAACATGTTTACAGGAGTAGAGTCCTACATGTCGATGTTCGCGGATGACGCAAAGTTGATGAGAAGAGTTGTGACAGATGAAGATTGCAGGATCCTCCAAGAGGACCTGAACAGGTTGCAGAGATGGTCAGAGAAATGGCTACTGGAGTTCAACACGAGCAAATATAAAGTTATGGAAATGGGACTAGGTGATAGAAGACCAAAGGGACAGTACACAATGAAGGGGAACTGCCTACCTGCGACGATTCGAAAAAGAGACCTGGGTGTGGACTTAACACCTAATCTATCTCCTGAAGCACATATAAATAGGATAACGACAGCAGCGTACTCTACACTGGCAAAAGTTAGAGCATCATTCAGATATCTAAGCAAGGAGGCATTTATAGGGCGCTTTACACTGCCTATGTGAGGCCAGTCTTATAGTATGCTGCCTCATCATGGAATCCCCATCTGAAGAAGCATATAAGGAAGCTGGAAAACGTTCAGAGGTTTGCAATGAGACTCGTCCCAGAGTTATGAGGGATAGGGTATGAGGAGCGCCTGAAGGAACTGTTCCTTACGACACTAGAAACAAGAAGGGAGAGGAGGGGCGGGACATTGTGAGGGAATGAAAATTCCCTCAGCTAGTTTTTCTAGTTTTCAAGATTTAGGCTAGAGTCGCTCTTGGAACTCTAGACAACAAGTTTTCAAACTACATGCACTTGTGTGGTGTTGGATGAAAGCTTATGCTAAGGACCATCGTTTAAGACTAGCCAGAGGTCTGTGACTGCTCTGTAGAGAGAGTTACAGAATTTTTCCTGTTTTCTGGGAAAATGGGATTTGAGAGTAAGTGATGTGTAGGTAGGTACTTCACTCGCCAGTGGTTTTAGAGGTGGGGGGGACAGAGGGGTGAACGTCACCTCCCCCACCATGTGAGGTATGACATCACACTCCTAGGCCTCCTCCTCCTTGTGACATCACGGGACGCCTCATGGTGAGGGTGTCTGTGATTCGTCTAGGCACCTCAGTCAGTGGGGATGTTTAGGCGCGAAAGGTGGTGATTGGAAGCGGCACGATAGGCTGTGCCGGCTTTGTGCTGATTGGTCAAGACAAGGTGGGGGGAAGACGGGCGTTTTGAGTTTTCCTAGCCCGCAAAATCTTCAGGCTAAGTCTGGAAGCGGCGAGCAGATGACAAGGTGTCCCCGAGTCTGCCACCTCCACCACCATTAATCGCTGTGTCATCCTTATTACTCATCGCGCACGGTAATCCTGCCATCATGTCGGGACCCAATTTGCGTGAATTGGGGCCAAGGAGTAAGGAAGGAACTGTGTAATAACTCTAGAGACAGTGTTCACCCATGAGGCACTTGGCAAGCCTCGTGGTGTATCAAATGTTTTGCTCACATCTGATGTTATCAGTTATCCTGTCTATGTTCCCGGACAATTGGTGGAATATTGCAGGGCCTCCCAGTGTAATTGTGGTGAGTTTACAGGCCCCTATTGGACTTTGAAACCCCACCTTGTTGTGTCTGCCATGTGGTGTCGCCGGCCATTATCACACTCGGTGTACAAGCGAGGCATGCTCTGGTGTGATGTGGGTGTGAGTGAATCTGCCACCCATGTTGTGTATGCCTGCGACCGCCAGCCAGCCAGCCTAAGGCAACCCCCATGTGCGCGTCGCACCGCTCCATGGTCAGACACCGTGGGGCCACGTGATGGCCACACCCTGGCCACCCGCTTGTGGGCCACCCTGGCCACCCCCGTGCGCCAGCTCATTCGGGGTGGGGCGCTGTGATCGCCCAGTGCTACTCCATGGCCACCCCTTAGGACCATGCGGTGGCCACATGTCTTGGCCACTCCCTTGGGCCATGCTTGGCCACATGCCCTGGTCACACCCTAGGGCCACACCTAGTCGATGCACGTGGTAGTGAGCTAGGTGTTCTTCAGCAAGTGAGGTAGTGACCGGGGAAATGAATGTAATGAGAGTGGTAATCGCGAGTACACGTTATTGTATGTTACGGTGTCTCAGGACTGTTGTTAATTCCAGTAACAGCTGTGTTGTCCCATAGCACCTGCCAGGCGAGGAAAGCAGCTGAGAGACAGCTGTCTGTACTGACGTTCAGGTGACTATCTGTGATGTAACTGGAGATGTATGTTATACACAGAACCACACATGTAATTGTATATAGATATATTTTGTGTGTGTAGACTGACTCGAGTATGTAACCGGTCAGTGTAGAGATTTCCCATGTAAGTGGTCATTGTTCTGTCGATTATTTATATCATTCAGAGTCAAGATTAATGCCATGTTGCCACATGTTATTTATCATTGCAGAGGTAGGTATGCCAGTGTAGTAGGGTTGTTAGTGGACACCCTGAGGTCTGTATAATTAAGGAAATTTTATGTGGTTGTGATGCATGATGGGTAAGCTATTTGATTTATGATCATTGATTAGTGAATACCATTTCCATGTATTTCATTTGCATGTATATTGATTATGGTGTTGTGTGGTGAGTCAGTAAATGTGATTGCTGACTGATTGCCTAATGATGCCATTAGCATGTGGGGTATGATGACGGCATCATTATGTTTGTAAGTAAGTAAGTAATTATCAAAAGAAGGCACCAAACCGGGAAGGCTATGTAGCACCATCAAATACGCAAAATAATCAGAGGGCGCTAAATATCACCAAGGATGCCAATACGAGAACAAAAACACATAAGGCGAACGATATCAAAAGTAACCGAGTCACCAAGAATTCTATCGAGGGACAGGTGACCGTGAGGGGCGGTCGGAAAGCAAGACACACGCTCGTCCTGGAAGTCAGGACATTCAAGAAGGACATGCACGACCGTAAGAGGGACAATGCAACTAGGACAATAAGGAGCAGGGCGGCGCTCCATCAAGTGACCATGGGTTAAGCGAGTATGGCCAATACGCAACCTCGCCAGAGCTGTTTCCCACCGCCGGTTACGGTGGAAGGAGGACGGCCACGAGGAAACACAACATTTAAGAGTACGTAGCTTGTTACCAGTAACAGAAAACCAAGAAGCCTGCCAACGGGTAAGGACCGAGGAATGGATAACCGGGTAAAAGTCGGAATACGGAATGCCTTTACGAGAGATGGGACAAGAGCGGACAGCTTCCTTAGCGGCAGCGTCCGCACGCTCATTTAAAGACACACCAATATGGCTGGGAACACAACAAAACTAAACCGACTTAAATTTACTGTGAACGAGAAACAGCCAATGCTGGATCTCGACAACTACTGGATGAACCGGATTAAAGGACCCGAGAGCCATGAGGGCACTACGAGAGTCAACAACAACCACAAAGGAAGACTGACAACGAGAAAGCAGGAGACGAAGAGCATAGAGAATAGCATAAAGTTCCTCTGTAAAGATGCTAGTCTCCGGAGGCAAGCGACACATATAAGTGCGATCAGGAAAAACAACAGAGTAGCCAACACCGTCCGCTGACTTAGACCCATCGGTGAAGACAGAAACGGAGCGGGAGTGAGAAGAAAAGTGCTCGAGGAAAAGGCGTTTGAGAACCGTAGGAGGGGTAAAAGCTTTAGTGATACGGGTCAAGGAAGTACAAAACCGCGGAAGAGGGACCCTCCACGGGGGCAAAGAAGGAACAACACGAGGAGAAACATCAGAAATACGAACGGAGAGAGAATCCTGTAGGCGAGATAACCGGACAGAAAGAGGGAGGTGGTGAAGAGGAACAGGAACCGCAGGAGGGGTAAAAGTTAAAGCACGACAGAGGCGAGAGGAAGGATGTTGCAAGGACCGCGCAAGATAGCGAAGACAGTAGCGATCACGACGGTCCTGGAGAGACAGGAAGCCAGTGTCAACATACAAGCTAAGGATGGGAGTCGAACGAAAGGCACCAGAACTGAGGCACAACCCAGTATGGTGCAAAGCATCAAGACGGCGAAGAGTAGAAGGAGAAGCAGACGAGTAAGCAGGGCAACCATAATCGAGCTTAGACAGGACGAGAGAGGAATGTAAAGCAAGGAGAGTGCGCCTATCTGCCCCCCAAGAAGTATGGGACAAGACCCGAAGAAGGGTAAGGGCCTTAGAGCACTCAACACGGAGGTAAGAGATATGGGGAGACCAAGACAAACGAGTGTCAAGGAATAACCCCAAAAGCTTCGCGGAATCTTTGTATTCAAGGGGATGACCATAAAGTGACAAAGAGGGACGAAGAACAACCCGTTTCCGCGTAAAAGTCATGGCACAAGTCTTAGAAGTAGAGAACTTGAAGCCATGACCTGTGGCCCAAGACGACACGGCATCAATTGCATGTTGAAGCCGGCGTTGAAGGAGAGGCGAATCATCACCCTGACAACAAAGGGTAAGATCATCGACATAGAGAGCGGAGAAGACACCAGAAGGAAGAGAGGAAAGAAGACCATTGAGGGCAACCAGAAAAAGAGTAGTGCTCAGAACACTACCCTGGGGCACACCTTCGTATTGCTGAAAAGAGGGAGAGAGAGCGGTACCAAGGCGCACCCGAAAGGAACGACGAGAGAGGAAGCTGCGGAGAAAGAGAGGGAGATGACCACGAAGGCCAAAAGAATGAAGTTGAGATAGGATATGATAACGCCAAGTGGTGTCGTAAGCCTTTTCTAGGTCAAAAAGGACGGCAACAACGGAGGTCTTCGCAGCAAAAGCAGTACGAATATAGACCTCCAAGTTCACCAGGACATCTGTCGTGCTGCGGCACTTACGGAAACCAAATTGAGAAGGGGAGAGGAGGTGATGGTGTTCCAGGAACCACATCAGACGAACGTTAACCATACGTTCAAAGAGTTTGCAGACACAACTTGTGAGAGCAATAGGGCGAAAGTCCTTAGGGGAAGTACCCAGAGACCCCGGTTTGCGAACAGGGAGGACAACGGCATCGAGCCAGTCCTCAGGGACTGACGACGACTCCCAGATCCGATTATACAGACTCAGTAAATACTGAGACGTGCTCGGAGGGAGATGGCGAAGCATCTCATAATGAATACCATCGGAGCCCGCCGCCGTAGAACCGCAGAGGGCCAGGGCAGAACGAAGTTCAGAGAGAGAGAAGGGATCATTATAGGGAAGCTGAAGATGAGTGCAGAAATCTAAAGGACGAGACTCAAGGACAGGTTTACGAAGAAGGAAAGATTGGGGAAGATGAAGACCAGAGCTAACAGAAGAAAAGTGGGAACCCAGTTCGGAAGCGACCTGCAACGGGTCCGCCACAAGAGTATCATGGAGGTGAAGGACCGGTGAAACATCGGGAACGAACTTACCCGCTATCTTGCGGATACGCTTCCAGATCTGGGCCAGAGGGGTCTCGGACGTGATTGTTGAGACATAAGATGCCCAACATTCACGTTTAGCCGTACGGATGGCCCTAGGGGATACCGCACTTGCTTTCCGAAAGAAAAGAAAAGAATCGGTCGTCTGCCGACGGCGGTGCCTCTTCCAGGCTGCACGCTTACAGCTGACAGCCCGAGCACAGTCCGCATTCCACCAGGGAACGCACTTCCGGGGACCCCGAGAGGAAGAGCGAGGAATAGAGTGGAGGGCAGCGTTGAAGACAGTGTCATGAAAAAGAAGGAGAGCGCGAGAGAGAGGCAGAAGGGAGAGGTCAGAGAGAGCAGCACTGAGGGTAAATAGGGTCCAGTCTGCCTTAGCAAACTGCCACCTAGGGAAAGAGAGGGAAGGGCGAAAAGAGAAAAAGGAAACAAGGATGGGGAAATGATCACTTCCATGGAGGTCATCAAGAACCTGCCACGTGAAATCTAAGTAAAGAGAAGAAGAGCAGAGAGAAAGATCAAGACAAGAAAGGGTGCGAGTCCGAGAGTCCAAATGAGTGGGCTCACCAGAATTCAGAAGAGACAGGGAAGAAGAGAGGAGAAACGGCTCAAGGAGGCGACCCCGGGTATTCGTCAGAACGTCACCCCAAAGAGAATGACGACAATTGAAGTCACCCAGCAGGAGCACAGGCTCCGGCAAGGAGTCTAGGAGGTGTTTCAAATCAGGAAGAGAGAGCGGGACACTCGGGGGGAGATAAATGGAACAAACTGTGTACCATTTCCCCACAAAGATACGAGCAGCAGAACAATGGAGAGGCGAAGGAAAAATTAAAGGAACAAAGGGAACATCAGCCCGAATCAAGAGAGCAGAAGAATTAGAAGCCCCAGCAATGGCTGGGGGGGGGGAGAGAAAGGAATAGCCACGAAAACGACCAGGACGAGCACCAAGCATTGGCTCCTGGAGACAGACACAAAGGGGCGAAAACCGCGAAATCAGAAGTTGGAGTTCGAGGAAATTAGCGTAATAACCTCGAACGTTCCATTGAAGAATGGACAACGACGAGAAGAGAAAGGAGAAAAACAGAGAACAAGGAAGAAACAAGAGCGAAAGAGCAACAGAGCACGTTAAAGAATATCAGGGTCGGGATCAGGGTCAGCAAAGTCAGGGTTAGGGGGCATGGGTAAACTGAGCAAAGACGGAGGGAAGGAAACGGGAGAACAGATCAGAGGTGGGCGGGCAGGGTCCGGAGGAGGAGGAGGAGGAGGAGGAAGAGGAGACAACGGAGAGGAGCAGTCAAGGACAGCAGCAGGAAGAGGGGGAGTAGAAAGAGGGGAGCGCACCTCAGCAAGAGCAGCAACCGAAAGGGAAGCAGGGGCCAAAGAAACCTCCATAGATGGAACAGGGGGCGCAAGCACTGAAACGGAGGGGAAGGAGCAACAGAGCCAGAAGTAGGAGCTGAGGAAGAAAGCGAAGCCTTCTTACCCGCCGGGGAAGAGGAAGGAGAGGAGCCAGGCTTCCGCTTCTGACTTAAAGAGACCGGTGTCCCAGCAACTACGTACCGGGCAACGGATTCCAGTGTCTCAACAGGAGAAGCCGAACGAGAGCACACACGACGGCCGTTAGGAGAGCGATGGACATCCGCCCGCACCGACAGGCGGTGGGGAGAGCCGATAGATGGAGGAAGAGGATGGGAAGGAGGATCGGAGGGGGACGAGGAAGAAGACACAGGAGACACGACAGACCGGGTAGAAGGAAGGGGAACCCCAGACAGAGGACCAGGAGGAGGATCCTTCGGGAGAGAACCCAAAGGAACAAAGGAGGGGGCAGAGGGCGCATCAGGGTCCAAGGCCCGGAAACGGTTGTGAGTCTGAGGAAGGCGGGAAGGACGAGGAGAGGAAGAGCGCAACACGCGAGCATAAGAGATATTAGCAAAAGGCGGGAGCCGGCGAACCTGGCGCCTCGCCTCAGGAAAAGATAAACGCTCCCGGTGCTTCAAGTTGAGGACGGCTGCCTCAAGCTTGTAATGGACACACGCACGGGAGAAGGTAGGATGGGCCTCACCGCAGTTGAGGCAACGAGCCTGGGGAGAAGTGCACTTCGACTTAGAGTGACCTTCACTCCCACACAAAGGACAGAGAGAGACAGTCCCAGAGCAGTGGAGGGCACCATCCCCAAACCTCCAGCACTTGTTACAAAGTCGAGGAGAAGGAATATACTCCTGGACAGAGCACCGAGCACCAGCAAGAATGACAGAGGATGGAAGGGTCCTACCATCAAAGGTGATCTTCACAACGCGAAGGGGCTGACGGCGACGACCACGAGGGGGACGAGTAAACGAGTCAACCTGGAGGACAGAATGGCCTTGGGCATCAAGGATATGCCGAATATCATCGTGGCAATCCTGCAGATTCCGAACACCGGTCGCAACATGGGGTGGGAGGAGAATAGTGCCAACACTGGCATTCATCTGAACGTTCTTGGAGACCCGAACAGGGATCTCGCCAAGGCAAGATAAGGCAGCCAAGCGGGAAGCCGCATCCTGAGAAGGAGCAGCAACGACACGTGTACCGAGACGAGTGGGGTTGAAAGTAACAGACGCATCCACGGAATCTACAAGATGCCGATGGAGGGAGAAATCGTCAGGAGGCGCAGAATCAAGAGGGAGGAGATCAAAGTATTTGGCCCATGAAGCAGGACCAAACAAGGCCTGATACGCATCAGCACGAGAAGGAATCGAGCGAGTGCGGTTGGGGCGCGAACGGCGTTGAGAACCCCTAGAGAGAGAGGGGTCAAAAGGCGCAGTAGTCACAACGAAAGACTTAGCCACACCAGGGGACGAAGTGGTCACCACCGGGGGCTGGAGGCTCGACCCAACCACAGAGGAGGGAGGGGAGCTGGGGGAAGAAGTCAGGACGGTCAAAGGAGGAGCAAGGTCGGGGCCCAACGCAGCGGGAGCTACAGAGCCTAGTCTTCCAATACAGGCCGACTCGGGGGCTTGGTCGCCCACCCCACGAGCCTGAGAGGGTACAACGGAAACATTCAACGACATAGAAACGAAAAGTGACAAATTCATCCACGAATGTGCCCCCATACCCACCATGGAGCCACAATTAGAGGCAGGACACCCAACAGGAAGCTATTGCCGATCATGCCGGGGCCCCCTAGGGGTGCGTCGTGAGTATACGCCCCTCAAACGCCACCTTAAGAACCGTCAGTCCGTCGAAATCGGGTTCAGCGACGAAAGGGGGATTGACAATAAAAGGTTCCCCTCGCTCGAGACGTTGGGTACTACAGTTCTACGGGTGCAAGAGTATGCCTCCTCAAGCACCCGGGCGTCAAAATAGAAGAAGTCCAAAGAAAGAATCCAAAACAAGCAAAAGGTCGGCAGGAAACGACAAGCAGATAGGAGAAGAGGGGGGAGAAAAATGAAACACAAGGAAAAGGAAAAGCGATCCGGCACAATTGGAGAAGACAGCAGCAGGAGTGCAAGGCCAGAAAAGGACAGAGGACTGCCCAACGGAGCATCACACTCCGGCAGCCGTCCACCAAGCCCCCCTCACGACGCCAACGGGCCGGATGGGGAGGGGGCATTATGTTTGTAGGTTTGGGCAGCTTGTTGTTTGGTATACGTTATATGTTCCCCCCCTTTTTGTCTTTATTTTTATTTGTTCTCAACACATTTTATTCTTTATACTCAATTAGTGTTAAGTTTTAGTCATTAATGTTTTTCCTGCCCGAAACGCTTTGTGTAATAGTGGCTTTAGGTATTGTATGTACTAGCTCTATCTATAAATCGATCAAATTTTGGAAAATCTCTTGTATGTATGTACCTTACCTGAATAAACATTTATATTTATTTATTATTTATATTACTACCCTAGGAGCTGTGTTGAGGATTTGAGAGAGCAAGGAATTGATTGGTTAATCTGCTTAATTGTGAGAATTAGTGCCAGCTGCCAGCGTAGCGATGGTACCTTGTGTTAACGTAAATTGTTTGCTTTAGTAGTGACTGCGCACAGTAGTCCCTTGCAACTGTTGCAAGATTAGGGGGGCAGTAATGTAGGTATATTTTTGTTGTTGCCAAACCGTGTGTCATTACTATGTGGGTACAGTAAGTTAACGTGTTGCAAAAGCTGCAACCGTATGTGGGCTGTGCATTTATTACTGTTATGCCACTGCAAGTGTGACCATGTAACCTGGAGTTACTTTGTGTTCTTTAAGTTGCGTTGAGGACTTAAGGATTCAGTGAGTTAATTGAGGGGGAATTAACTTTATAAGGGGTTGCACATTACTTGATGAGTGAGAGAGCTGTTAAGGGAAGCAGTGCTAAGCTTATTGAGATACGTTTCCAGTGCAATTAATTGTCCGTGTGACAACTAATTGACCACTCTAGCTAATTATGTAATTAGCATTCTCATCATGAATTCACATAGTGGGGAGGAACTGTCAGTATTTGTGATAAAGTAACTTGCTCGAGACTAATTTCCTTTCTGGGGTATAGTAATTAGTGGCTCATGTTAATTAGTGGAGTAATTAACATCAGAGGTCTTGACTCGGTAAAGAGAGGTCATGGGGCTAGCATAACTCATTATATTAATCATATCCTGTCTGATGACAGTGGATTAAGATACACTCATGTTAATTAGTGGAGTAATTAACTCCTCGACCGTGAATTCACAGTGTTTGATGAGACCTGCTTAGGCAGTGCGGAGTGAGACGTATGCATGTATGATTAATTATCGGTCCTGGTGACAGTTAATTAATTGCTCGGGGTTAATTAGGGTAATTAACACTCATTAAAGTAAATTTTGACATAGACTGTTGAGAAGCTACCAAGATAGTGATAAGCTTAGTTAACGTAACTCGATTGGGATTTAATTAGTTGTCCATTTCACATTAATTAGGAATTACTCACTAAATACTTGAAAGGAGTCAAGTGTGATGTAATGTAAGAGACTTTCAGTTATTGTTAACGAGTTGACTTGTGTTAAGAGAGACAAGTGTTGATGATTAACGTAGAGTACCATCATGTTGTTGTCCAAGAGAGGCAAGTGTTTGTGATTAACGTAGAGTACTTTGTTGCTGACTGCTGTGGACAGTCAATTAACGTAATTAATTTTGTAATTGATTAGGGCAATTTCTTTTGTTTATCGACTGGTGACGAGAGTAAAGTAACTTGGGGATTACTGGAGAAGTGTCTCAGAATCCCACCTTGCCTGGCTTTGTTTACTGTTTACAGTGCAATTTCTTGCAGGGAGTTGCAAAGAGTGTTCACATTAGGTTGTAATAGGGGGAGTCAATGTTGGGCTACCCGCCTACCCAGCAAACACAAAACGTTTTGGAAACCTTCACCAAAGTTTAAACATGGTTTTGGGGAGAGATAATTTTCATGTGTGGTTCAACAAGCACATATGGGCAACCTTTAATCCAAGAATGGTTAAAGTATTTCTTTATGTAAGACAGTAAACGCTGCCTTTTCTTACACTAGTTTCACCTTTATTTACTAAAAAAATATTTTGTTCATGTTTAAATATTAAATTTATGTACATTATACATATAAATTGTGAATGCTGTGACTTAGTTGTATGATAGGTGTGCAAAACATTTACTTTTTATTATGATCTTGCTAAAAATTGTTTTTATAACCCTGTTTGCTGCATGCTGTATTCAGTAATACTGTTTTTATGTTTATATTATATTTTGGAACTTTATGCATAATACATCAACATAAATGGAAAATGCTGCTGCATAGGTGTATGAAGGACACACGCAACATAGGTGTATGAAGGACACACACAACATAGGTGTATGAAGGACACACACAACATAGGTGTATGAAGGACACACGCAACATAGGTGTATGAAGGACACACGCAACATAGGTGTATGAAGGACACACACAACATAGGTGTATGAAGGACACATGCAACATAGGTGTATGAAGGACACACACAACATAGGTGTATGAAGGACACACACAACATAGGTGTATGAAGGACACACACAACATAGGTGTATGAAGGACACACGCAACATAGGTGTATGAAGGACACACACAACATAGGTGTATGAAGGACACACACAACATAGGTGTATGAAGGACACACACAACATAGGTGTATGAAGGACACACACAACATAGGTGTATGAAGGACACACGCAACATAGGTGTATGAAGGACACACGCAACACAGGTGTATGAAGGACACACGCAACATAGGTGTATGAAGGACACACACAACATAGGTGTATGAAGGACACACACAACATTTAATCTACCATTTTTTCTAATAAAAAATTAGAGTGCATCAAAATACCTCTTTATCGCATGCATCTGTATTATAGTAGATTTTACATTAAACATCACTGAAGTACAAATAGGTGGTACATCTAGGCAAGTACAACAACGTGAGTGCAACTAGGATAGTACATGTAGCTAGGTGAGTACACCTTTGTGAACACTGCTAGATGGATACAAGTAGGTGAGTACAACTGCATGAGAGCAACGAGGGGAGTGCATGTAGGTGAGTACAACTACACGAAAACAACTAGGTGAGTGCAGGTAGGTGAGTACAACTCACCATGCTACACCTCAGAACTACAGAAGTCAAGGAAGAGGGAAGGGGAGTATGGAAGTGCATCCATACTGCACTTAGGGAGGAGGAAGGAGGAGGGCGAGGAGGAAGGAGGAAGAGAGCGAGGAGGAAGGATGAGGAGGAGGAGGAGGAATAGGGCGAGGAGGAAGGAGGAGTAGGGCGAGGAGGAAGGAGGAGTAGGGCGAAGAGGAAGGAGGAGTAGGGCGAAGAGGAAGGAGGAGGAGGGCGAGGAGGGAGGAGGAGTAGGGCAAGGAGGAGGAGGGCGAGGAGTAAGGAGGAGGAGGGCGAGGAGTAAGGAGGAGGAGGGCGAGGAGGAAGGAGTAGGAGGAAGGCGAGGAAGAAGGAGTAGGACGAGGAGGAAGGAAGAGGGCGAGGAGGAAGAGGAGGAGGAGGACGAGGAGGAAGAAGGATGGTAAGGAGGAAGGAGGAGGAAGGAGGAGGAGAGCGAGGACGAGGAGGAGAGCGAGGACGAGGAGGAGAGCGAGGAGGAAGGAGGAAGGCGAGGAGGAAGGAGGAGGAGGGCGAGGAGTAAGGAACAGAACAAGGAGGAAGGAGGAGGAGGAGGAAGGAGGAGGAGGAAGGAGGAGGAGGAAGGAGAAGGAGGAGGAAGAGAGGGAGAAGGAGGAGGTCGAGGCAGAGGAGGAAGAGGTAGAGGAGGAAGGAGTAGGTCTAGAAGGAAGGAGGAAGAGGGGGAAGGGGGAAGGAGGAGGTGCAAGGAAGAGGATGTCGGGGAGGGGGGAACTAAGTGACGGAGGAGAAGAGGAGGGGGGAGAATAGCAGGGGTAGAAGTAGTAGAGGTAAACGGGGGAGGGCGAAGAGGAGGAGTGAGGGAAAGGGGATGAGAAGGAAGGGGAAGGGGAGGAGATGAGGGTAGGGGGAAGAAGTAAGAGAACGGGGGGGGGGGTAAGGAGGGGGAGGGGTAATAGAAGGGGGGATGAGGAGGAGGGGGAAGAGGGGAGGGGGAAATGAAGGGGATGAGAAGGAAGGGTAAGAGAAGGGGGAGGGGTAAAAAAAGAGGGTAAAGAGGGGGAGGGGTAAGAGAAGGGGGATGAGGAGGGAGGAGGGGTAAGGGAAAGGGTGGGATGAGGAGGGGGGATGTGAAGGAGCCCCCTTCCCTTGCCCCTCCTCTCTTCCCCTTCCTCCTCATCCCCATTCTCTTACCCCTCCCCCCTCCTATTCCCCTTCTCTAACCCCTGGGAGCCGGTCGGCCGAGCGGACAGCACGCTGGACTTGTGATCCTGTGGTCCTGGGTTCGATCCCAGGCGCCGGCGAGAAACAATGGGCAGAGTTTCTTTCACCCTATGCCCCTGTTACCTAACAGTAAAATAGATACCTGGGTGTTAGTCAGCTGTCACGGGCTGCTTCCTGGGGGTGGAGGCCTGGTCGAGGACCGGGCCGCGGGGACACTAAAAAGCCCCGAAATCATCTCAAGATAACCTCCTCTCTCCCCCTACTACTCCCCTTCTAAAACCCCTCCTCTCTCCCCCTCCTCTTCCCCTTCCACTTCATCTCCTTCTCTTCCCCCTACCCTCTCCCCCTTCTTTCTCTTACTCCTCCTCCTTTTCCCCCTCCCCCCCTCTTACCTGAACTACTCCTACCCCTGGTATTCTTCCCCCTCTTCTTCTCCTCAGTTACCTGTCCCGCTCCTTCCCCCCCCCCCCCACCCTTCTCCTCCTTCTTCCTCCTTTCCTCTCCTCCTTCTTCCTCCTTTCCTCTCCTCCTTCCTCCTTCCTCTTAGACCTATTCCTTCCTTCTCTTTTTCATCCTCCTTCCTCCTCTGCCTCGACCTGCTCCTCCTCCTCCTTCCTCTTCGACTTCCTACTCCTCCTTCCTCCTCGCTCTACTCCTCCCCCTTCCTCCTCGCTCTCCTCCTCGCCCTCCTCCTCCTTCCTCCTCGCCCTTCTCCTCCTTCCTCTTTACCCTCCTCCTCCTTCCTCCTTACCCTCCTCCTCCTTCCTCCTCGCCCTCCTCCTTCCTCCTCGACCTCCTATTTCTTCCTTCTACCCCCCTCCTCCTCCTCGCCCTTCTCCTCCTTCCTCCTCGCCCTTCTCCTCCTTCCTCCTTGCTCTCCTCCTTCTCCTTCCTCTTCGCCCTACTCCTCCTTCCTCTTTGCTCTCCTCCTCCTCCTCCTTTCTCGTCGCCCTCCTGCTCCTCGCTCTCCTCCTTGCCCAACTTCTTCCTCGACCTCCACCTCCTTCCTTCTCGCCCTCCTCCTCCATCCTTCTCGTCCTCCTCTTTACTCCTCTTCTGCCTCCTCCTTCTCCCTCCTCGCCCTTCTCCAGCTCCTTCCTCCTCGCCCTCCCCCTCCTTCCTCCTCGTCCTCCTCGCCCTCCTCCTTCCTTCTCGCCCTCCTCCTCCTCCTTCCTCCTTGCTCTCCTCTTCCTCCTTGCTCTCCTTCTCCTTCCTCCTCGCCCTCCTCCTCCTCCTTGCCCTCCTTCTTCCTCCACCTCCTTCCTCCTCGGTCCCCTCCTTCTTCCTCGCCCGGTTCCTCCTTTCTCCTCGCTCTCCTCCTCCTCCTCCTTCCTCCTCGATCTCCTCCTCCTCCTTTTTCTTCCTCGCCCTCTTCCTCCTCCTCCTCCTCGCCCTCCTTGCTCTCCTTCTAATCCTTCCTCCTCGCCCTCCTCCTCCTTCCTCCTCGCCCTCCTCCTTCCTCCTCGCTCTCCTCCTTCCTCCTCGCTCTCCTCCTTCCCCCTCCTTCCTTCTCATCCTCCTCCTCCTTCCCCCTCCTTCCTTCTCATCCTCCTCCTCCTTCCTCCTCGCCCTCCTCCTCCTTCCTTCTCGCCCTTCCTCCTCGCCCTCCTCCTCCTCCTCCTTGCTCTCTTTCCCCTTCCTCCTCGCCCTCCTCCTCCTCCTTCCTCCTTGCCCTCCCTCTTCCTCCACCTCCTTCCTCCTCAACGTCCTCTTTAACTTCCTCCTCTACCTCATCCTCCTTCCTCCTCTGCCTCGACCTCCTCATCCTCCTTCCTCCTCGATCTCCTCCTCCTTCCTCCTCGACCTCATCCTCTTTCCTGGAATTCTTCCTCCTTCCTCCTCAACCTCTTCCTAAGAAAATGAATAAAAATGATGAATTAACCTTTATTATGATCCTCTTTCATTTTACTAAATGTAGAAATATACTTTTATATTTCTACATAAATATAAATAACAGCAATAAAAAACTACGATTATGAAACATTTAAGGTTGCCACAATGTTTCAAATTTTTTTTAGCCAACGTTTCGTGCAATACGTTTTAGAAACTTATTTACATCCGCACAAGTAAGTAAGTAATTATCAAAAGAAGGCACCAAACCGGGAAGGCTATGTAGCACCATCAAATACGCAAAATAATCAGAGGGCGCTAAATATCACCAAGGATGCCAATACGAGAACAAAAACGCATAAGGCGAACGATATCAAAAGTATCCGAGTCACCAAGAATTCTATCGAGGGACAGGTGACCGCGAGGGGCGGTCGGAAAGCAAGACACACGCTCGTCCTGGAAGTCAGGACATTCAAGAAGGACATGCACGACCGTAAGAGGGACAATGCAACTAGGACAATAAGGAGCAGGGCGGCGCTCCATCAAGTGACCATGGGTTAAGCGAGAATGGCCAATACGCAACCTCGCTAGAGCTGTTTCCCACCGCCGGTTACGGTGGAAGGAGGACGGCCACGAGGAAACACAACATTTAAGAGTACGTAGCTTGTTACCAGTAACAGACAACCAAGAAGCCTGCCAACGGGTAAGGACTGAGGAATGGATAACCGGGTAAAAGTCGGAATACGGAATGCCTTTACGAGAGATGGGACAAGAGCGGACAGCTTCCTTAGCGGCAGCATCCGCACGCTCATTTAAAGACACGCCAATATGGCTGGGAACCCAACAAAACTCAACCGACTTAAATTTACTGTGAACGAGAAACAGCCAATGCTGGATCTCGACAACTACCGGATGAACTGGATTAAAGCACCCGAGAGCCATGAGGGCACTACGAGAGTCAACAACAACCACAAAGGAAGACTGACAACGAGAAAGCAGGAGACGAAGAGCATAGAGAATAGCATAAAGTTCCGCTGTAAAGATGCTAGTCTCCGGAGGCAAGCGACACATATAAGTGCGATCAGGAAAAACAACAGAGTAGCCAACACCGTCCGCTGACTTAGACCCATCGGTGAAGACAGAAACGGAGCGGGAGTGAGAAGAAAAGTGCTCGAGGAAAAGGCGTTTTAGAACTGTAGGAGGGGTAAAAGCTTTAGTGATACGAGTCAAGGATGTACAAAACCGCGGAAGAGGGACCCTCCACGGGGGCAAAGAAGGAACAACACGAGGAGAAACATCAGAAATACGAATGGAAAGAGAATCCTGCAGGCGAGATAACCGGACAGAAAGAGGGAGGTGGTGAAGAGGAACAGGAACCGCAGGAGGGGTAAAAGTTAAAGCACGACAGAGACGAGAGGAAGGATGTTGCAAGGACCGCGCAAGATAGCGAAGACAGTAGCGATCACGGCGGTCCTGGAGAGACAGGAAGCCAGTGTCAACATACAAGCTAAGGACGGGAGTCGAACGAGAGGCACCAGAACTGAGGCGCAACCCAGTATGGTGCAAAGCATCAAGACGGCGAAGAGTAGAAGGAGAAGCAGACGAGTAAGCAGGGCAACCATAATCGAGCTTAGACAGGACGAGAGAGGAATGTAAAGCAAGGAGAGTGCGCCTATCTGCCCCCCAAGAAGTATGGGACAAGACCCGAAGGAGGGTAAGGGACTTAGAGCACTCAACACGGAGGTAAGAGATATGGGGAGACCAAGACAAACGAGTGTCAAGGAATAACCCCAAAAGCTTCGCGGAATCTTTGTATTCAAGGGGATGACCATAAAGTGACAAAGAGGGACGAAGAACAACCCGTTTCCGCGTAAAAGTCATGGCACAAGTCTTAGAAGTAGAGAACTTGAAGCCATGACCTGTGGCCCAAGACGACACGGCATCAATCGCAAGTTGAAGCCGGCGTTGAAGGAGAGGCGAATCATCACCCTGACAACAAAGGGTAAGATCATCGACATAGAGAGCGGAGAAGACACCAGAAGGAAGAGAGGAAAGAAGACCATTGAGGGCAACCAGAAAAAGAGTAGTGCTCAGAACACTACCCTGGGGCACACCTTCGTATTGCTGAAAAGGGGGAGAGAGAGCGGTACCAAGGCGCACCCGAAAGGAACGACGAGAGAGGAAGCTGCGGAGAAAGAGAGGGAGATGACCACGAAGGCCAAAAGAATGAAGTTGAGATAGGATATGATAACGCCAAGTGGTGTCGTAAGCCTTTTCTAGGTCAAAAAGGACGGCAACAACGGAGGTCTTCGCAGCAAAAGCAGTACGTATATAGACCTCCAAGTTCACCAGGACATCTGTCGTGCTGCGGCACTTGCGGAAACCAAATTGAGAAGGGGAGAGGAGGTGATGGTGTTCCAGGAACCACATCAGACGAACGTTAACCATACGTTCAAAGAGTTTGCAGACACAACTTGTGAGAGCAATAGGGCGAAAGTCCTTAGGGGAAGTACCCAGAGACCCTGGTTTGCGAACAGGGAGGACAACGGCATCGAGCCAGTCCTCAGGGACTGACGACGACTCCCAGATCCGATTATACAGACTCAGTAAATACTGAGACGTGCTCGGAGGGAGATGGCGAAGCATCTCATAATGAATACCATCGGAGCCCGCCGCCGTAGAACCGCAGAGGGCCAGGGCAGAACGAAGTTCAGAGAGAGAGAAGGGATCATTATAGGGAAGCTGAAGATGAGTGCAGAAATCTAAAGGACGAGACTCAAGGACAGGTTTACGAAGAAGGAAAGATTGGGGAAGATGAAGACCAGAGCTAACAGAAGAAAAGTGGGAACCCAGTTCGGAAGCGACCTGCAACGGGTCCGCCACAAGAGTATCATGGAGGTGAAGGACCGGTGAAACATCGGGAACGAACTTGCCCGCTATCTTGCGGATACGCTTCCAGATCTGGGCCAGAGGGGTTTCGGACGTAATTGTCGAGACATAAGATGCCCAACATTCACGTTTAGCCGTACGGATGGCCCTACGGGCCACCGCACTCGCTTTCCGAAAGAAAAGAAAAGAATCGGTCGTCTGCCTACGGCGGTGCTTCTTCCAGGCTGCACGCTTACAGCGGACAGCCCGAGCACAGTCTGCATTCCACCAGGGAACGCACTTCCGTGGACCCCGAGAGGAAGAGCGAGGAATAGAGCGGAGGGCAGCGTCGAAGACAGTGTCATGAAAAAGGAGGAGAGCGCGAGAGAGGGGCAGAAGGGAGAGGTCAGAGAGAGTAGCACTGAGGGAAAACAGGGTCCAGTCCGCCTTAGCAAACTGCCACCTAGGGAAAGAGAGGGAAGGGCGAAAAGAGAAAAAGGAAACAAGGATGGGGAAATGATCACTTCCATGGAGGTCATCAAGAACCTGCCATGTGAAATCTAAGTAAAGAGAAGAAGAGCAGAGAGAAAGATCAAGACAAGAAAGGGTGCGAGTTCGAGAGTCCAAATGAGTGGGCTCACCAGAATTCAGAAGAGACAGGGAAGAAGAGAGGAGAAACGGCTCAAGGAGGCGACCCCGGGTATTCGTCAGAACGTCACCCCAAAGAGAATGACGACAATTGAAGTCACCCAGCAGGAGCACAGGCTCCGGCAAGGAGTCTAGGAGGTGTTTCAAATCAGGAAGAGAGAGCGGGACACTCGGGGGGAGATAAATGGAACAAACTGTGTACCATTTCCCCACAAAGATACGAGCAGCAGAACAATGGAGAGGCGAAGGAAAAAGTAAAGGAACAAAGGGAACATCAGCCCGAATCAAGAGAGCAGAAGAATTAGAAGCCCCAGCAATGGCTGGGGGGGGGGGGGAGAGAAAGGAATAGCCACGAAAACGACCAGGACGAGCACCAAGCATCGGCTCCTGGAGACAGACACAAAGGGGCGAAAACCGCGAAACCAGAAGTTGGAGTTCGAGGAAATTGGCGTAATAACCTCGAACGTTCCATTGAAGAATGGACAACGACGAGAAGAGAAAGGACAAAAACAGAGAACAAGGAAGAAACAAAGGCGAAAGACCAACAGAGCACGTTAAAGAATATCAGGGTCGGGATCAGGGTCAGCAAAGTCAGGGTTAGGGGGCATGGGTAAACTGAGCAAAGACGGAGGGAAGGAAACGGGAGAACAGATCAGAGGTGGGCGGGCAGGGTCCGGAGGAGGAGGAGGAGGAGACAACGGAGAGGAGCAGTCAAGGACAGCAGCAGGAAGAGGGGGAGTAGAAAGAGAGGAGCGCACCCCAGCAAGAGCAGCAACCGAAAGGGAAGCAGGGGCCAAAGAAACCTCCATAGCAGGAACAGGGGGCGCAAGCACTGAAACGGGAGTGGAAGGAGCAACAGAGCCAGAAGGAGGAGCTGAGGAAGAAAGCGAAGCCTTCTTACCCGCCGGGGAAGAGGAAGGAGAGGAGCCAGGCTTACGCTTCTGACTTAAAGAGACCGGTGTCCCAGCAACTACGTACCGGGCAACGGACTCCAGTGTCTCAACAGGAGAAGCCGAACGAGAGCACACACGACGGCCGTTAGGAGAGCGATGGACATCCGCCCGCACCGACAGGCGGCGGGGAGAGCCGATAGATGGAGGAAGAGGATGGGAAGGAGGATCGGAGGGGGACGAGGAAGGAGACACAGAAGACACGACAGACCGGGTAGAAGGAAGGGGAACCCCAGACAGAGGACCAGGAGGAGGATCCTTCGGGAGAGAACCCAAAGGGACAGAGGAGGGGGCAGTGGGCGCATCAGGGTCCAAGGCCTGGAAACGGTTGTGAGTCTGAGGAAGGCGGGAAGGACGAGGAGAGGAAGAGCGCAACACGCGAGCATAAGAGATATTAGCATAAGGCGGGAGCCGGCGAACCTGGCGCCTCGCCTCAGGAAAAGATAAACGCTCCCGGTGCTTCAAGTTGAGGACGGCTGCCTCAAGCTTGTAATGGACACACGCACGGGAGAAGGTAGGATGGGCCTCACCGCAGTTGAGGCAACGAGCCTGGGGAGAAGCGCACTCCGACTTAGAGTGACCTTCGCCACCACACAAAGGACAGAGAGAGACAGTCCCGGAGCAGCGGAGGGCACCATGCCCAAACCTCCAGCACTTGTTGCAGAGCCGAGGAGAAGGAATGTGCTCCTGGACAGAGCACCTGGCACCAGCAAGAATGACAGAGGGTGGAAGGGTCCTACCATCAAAGGTAATCTTCACAACCCGGAGGGGTTGACGGCGACTACCACGAGGGGGACGAGTAAACGTGTCCACCTGGAGAATAGAATGGCCCTGGGCAGCGAGGATATGTCGAATATCGTCGTGGCAGTCGCGTAGGTCCCGAACACCGGTCGCAACATGGGGCGGGAGCAAAATAGTGCCAACACTGGCATTCAACTGGACGTTCTTCGAGACCCGAACGGGGGTCTCGCCAAGGCAGGATAAGGCAGCCAAGCGGGAAGCAGCATCCTGAGAAGGAGCAGCAACGACACGCGTACCGAGACGAGTGGGGTTAAAAGTAATGGAGGCATCCACGGAATCAATGAGATGTCGATGAAGGGAGAAAACGTCAGGAGGCGCAGAATCAAGAGGGAGGAGATCAAAATATTTGGCCCACGAAGCGGGACCAAACAAGGCTTGATAGGTAGCAGAACTGGAAGGAATCGAGCGAGGGCGGCCGTGACGAGAACGGCGGTGAGAACCCCCAGAGAGAGAGGGGTTAAAAGGCGCAGTAGTAACAACTAGAGAAGGAGCCGCGCCAGGGGACGAGGTAGTCACCACTGGGGGCTTGGGGCTCGACCCAACCACAGAGGAGGGAGGGGAGCCAGGGGAAGGAGTCAGAGAGGCCAAAGGAGGAGCAAGGTCGGGGCCCAATGCAGCGGAGGCTACAGAGCCCGGTCTTCCAATACGGACCGACTCGGGGGCTTGGTCGCCCACCCCACGAGCCTGAAAAGGTAAGCCAGAAGCAGCCGAAACAGGGGTTATCATCTTGACGAAATTACGAATTCACTCACGAATGTGCCCCCACACCCACCATGGAGCCACAATTAGAGGCAGGACACCCAACAAGAAGCTATCGCCGATCTTGTCGGGGCCTCCTAGGGGTGCGTCGTGAGTATACGCCCCACAAACGCCACCTTAAGAAACCGACAGTCCGTCGAGATCGGGTTCAGTGACGAAGTGGGGATTGACAATAAAAGGTTCCCCTCGCTCTCGACGTCGGGTACTGCAGTTCTACGGGTGCAAGAGTATGCCTCCTCAAGCACCCGGGCGTCAAAGTAGAAGAAGTCCAAGGGAAGAACCAGAACGAGCAAAAGGTCGGCAGGAAACGGCAAGCAGATAGGAGAAGAGGGGGGAGAAAAACGAAACAGAAGGAAAAGGAAAAGATGCCCAGCAGAATTGGAGAGGACGGCAGCAGGAGCACAAGGCTAGAAAAGGACAGAGGACTGTCCCAAGGAGCATCACACTCCGGCAGCCGCCCACTAAGCCCCCAGACGGCGACAACGAGCTGAGCGGGGAGGGGGTACATCCACACAAAATTACGCATCTAATGCGTGAAAACAAACCTTGCCAACACTTTCCAGATACATTGTGGCAACCTAAAATTGTTTCCTGGGTAGTTACGTGGGTATCTCGCCTGTAGGGTTGGAGGACCCATAAGATTGTGATTATAGTATCTGGTCACCTTGTAGCCGTGACAATATTGATTGCAAGCTTGTGTCATCAGTGGGCATCATTGTTCAGTTAATTCATTTAGTTAGCCCGAAGTGTCAGCAAGATGGAGACTGCTGTCATTTCTCGAGGGGCTGTTGAATAGCTGTGTTGCAAGTGCCACTAGATAGACAATAACGTAACGAATCCCTCACTGTGGTGTAAACTAGGCTTGTGAATTATTTGGTTGCAATATTGCATCGTCAGTGGGCACACCTGTGTTCAGGTTAGGTCAGTATGCAGCCGCACAGCAATGGACTGGAGTCGTTGTTATTTAGCTGTTTGTTATAGTGCCACTGGATGGACATTAACGTGACAAACTCGATGTTGTAGTAGTTTAGTCTCTTGTTGTTAATAAATTATTTTGTTATAGAGATCGGTCTTTGATGTCAACCCTTCAACCATTCTTTTCCACCCATGTTCTGCTTTATACGATTGTTGCAATGTTTTTTTATATGACGGCTGTTCTTGGGAATTCGAATTCCAATTCATAGCACCACATCAAATATAAATATTTGTTTGTTGGAACCCGTCAGTTACCCTTTATTGGTTTTAATGTCCTGTGTAACTAGGAGGAACCAGCGACCTAAGTGGACAGGTTTTCATCCTTGTGGTGGATGCCTGGTGGTTTGCTCCCGCTTTTCCTTTTATATTGGACTCATGCTTAGAGTAGAAATATCTGCAGTGTGCTGTTCTTTATACTTGAGGTTCACCTCCTAACGGAGATTGGCGTAGAAAAAACTCACAGACATGATAGAAACATAAAATACTCAGGGGGATTGACAGAGTGGACAGAGACGAAATGTTCACACGGAATAGTAACAGAACGATGGGACATGGGTGAAAGCTGGAAACTCAGATGAGTCACAGAGATGTTAGGAAGTTTTCTTTTAGCGTGAGAGTAGTGGAAAAATGGAATGCACTTAAGGAACAGGTTGTGGAAGCAAATACTATTCATAATTTTAAAATTAAGTATGATAGGGAAATACGACCAGAGTCATTACTATAAATAACCGATGCTCGAAAGGCGGGGTCCAAGAGTCAATGCTCGAAATGGCCATGTCCATGAACTGGCCAGAGGAAGAATGAGTGAAAATCTTACATGGAAGACTTAGAGGGAAAGCCCAAGATATTTTTATAAACATGCCTGACTACGAGTGTTTTGAGTAAAGTAAAGTCAGGGAACGAATTTTGAAGGCATATGAAATTACGCCTGAAGCTCACCGCCAAGCTTATCGCAACCTTAGGCCTACTCACAACCAGCCTCTCACTGAATTTGCAAATGATCAAATCAGACGGTTCGAAAAATGGATTCGCTCGGCTAAAGCCGAAACATACAAGGCACTCAAGACTTTAGTTTTAACGGAAACCTTTATAGATAGTATGCCAGAGAATGTAGCACGGTACGTTAGAGAGAGGATGGAGGTAGATACTAATATTATGGATTTGGCCAAGATCGCAGAAAACTACCAGTTGGTGGGCAAAAGGCCCAATAAAAATAATTATAGCCCACATAGTAACAAAACTTATACCCACAACTAGTCCAGACCAGCTCATTCTAACCCTTTAACTAATGCACCTTCTGTTTCAGACAAAACTAACCCTGTTAAATTGTCTAAGCCCATGGCACCCAAGGGTGAACCAAAGGGAAATCCTGTTAGTAATGTCTCTTCTCCCCGACGAGTCTGTGGTCACTGTAAACGTCCAAACCACATTACTAGCCGTTGTTGGCAACTGTACCCAGAAAAAAGACCCAATGCTCTTGTTGTGACACTGGGCTTGAGGCCTTCTGAAGGGTTAGGGAGTAAGACCTCCAACCCACAGTGGTTGGACCTGCTTACCCCATTCTTGTCGAAGGGGAGACTGTTATTGTCTAAGGGTTCTTCCTGGAAGGACGAGGTGATCTTCCGAGACACTGGTGCCATCCAGACTTTAATTTTAGAGTGCATTGCAAGGTGCCAACACTCTCGACACTGGAGAGGTAGTACTAGTCGAGGGTGTCACTAGTGATAGTCGAGCTGTACCCCTTCGTAAGGTTACCCTGGAATCTGATTTCCACAAGGGTGTTTGTACAGTCGGAGTCACTTCTTACCTACCTTTCCCTAATGTTGATATAATATTGGGCAATGATCTAGCAGGGGATAAGGTCGGGGACTCCAGATTGCCTATTATGTTGCCTACCCTTAAGGTTTCCCTGGATCTACCCGCTGCAGAGGATAATGTGATGTACCCTGCGTGTGCGGTGACCAGGTCTATGGGACTTAAATGATGTAAGGGCAGCCCTGTGGTTGCCAAGGTGGTAAATCCTGAGGACACGAGGAACTTTCCGAGTTGTGAAAGCCAAGTGGACCTTGCGGACACGTTCATGGCCCTACTCGATGACGCAGGCAGAGGACATTGTGGAGAGCCTACCATCACCTCTTACCGAGAGTAGTGAGGAAGTGGAGGAGAACACTGTTGAGCCTCGGTCAATGGCATCTGACCAAGGCATAGTCGCCTTGAGTGATTTACAGAAAGCTGATCCCAGTCTTACAGAATGTCATGATGTAGCTCTCTCTAAGGAGGAGGTTGTAGATGCAGCAACCGGGTACTATTACAATTATCAGATTTTAATGAGGAAATGGAGACCACAGAGATCTCCCTTGTCAAATGAGTGGGAGGTAGTCCACCAGGTTATGTTGCCTACCTGCTATAGGGAGAGAGTTTTGGCAGCTGCTCATGATGATCCTATGGGGGGACATCAAGATATTAATATTACTTATCAAAAAATCTTCAAGTATTTCTTTTAGCCCAAGCTGAAAAGCGATGTGACAAAATTTTGTAACTCATGTATTCCTTGTCAGCTTGTTGGGAAACCAAACCAGACACCACCTAAAGCTCCTCTCAGGCCTATTGTCGTGCCGGAGGAACCATTTTCTCATGTGGTAATGGACTGTGTTGGTCCATTACCTAGAACTAAGTCTGGTAATATTTACCTAATCACGATGATGTGTATCACTATCCGTTACCCAGAGGCTTTTGCTGTAAGGAACATCCGAGCAAAGACTGTTGTTGCTCGTATGTTGCCATTTTTTTCTACTTTTGGACTGCCTCGGGTCATGCAAACTGACAATGGTACTAATTTTAAGTCTGATATTTTTGGGAAATTCTGTAAGGACTATGGAATTACTCATAAGGTTTCTAGCCCATAGCATCCGCAGAGTCAGGGGGTAATTGAGCGGTTCCATCAAACCCTTAAGCAGATGCTGAAGACATCGTGCGAGAATTCCCACTAATCCTGGGATGAGAACCTGCCTTATGTTTTGTTTGCTGCTCGAGAGGGGGTGCAAACCTCACTGGGTTGTTCTCCTTTTGAGTTAGTCTTTGGTCATAAGGTTCATGGACCCTTGCAAATGTTACAGGAGAATCTATTAGGGAATGTAACGTTGAGCGAAGGTTTGGCTTTCTTTGCGCAACACCACCAGAGACTCAAGGACTGCAAGGCGGCTGCACTAAAGTATCTTGGGAAAGCCCAAGGAAATATGAAAGAACGACATGATGATAAGGCTAAGTTGCGAGTATTTCAGTCTGGTGACCCTGTCCTGGTATTAAAACCTTGACTAGGGAACAATATGTCTTACAAGTACGAAGGCCCTTACATTGTGACAGAAAAGGTTGGGGACCTCACGTACAAAGGCAATCTGACAAGCGTAACCAGGTGATGCTTGTACACTTGAACTGTCTGAAGATGTTCCAAGGCCCCAGGCCCGTCGCACTAACCAATGTTTCCTATTCCAGTGAGGGAGGGGATGATTGTTCTGGGGACCCAACTAATCTCATTATCAATAATTCTAGTTCTGTGAATGCTGTGGAGGAGGGACTGTCCCATTTGCAAATGGCCCAGCATGAAGAGGTGCAGTCGTTGCTTGATGAATTCTCCAGTCTGTTCAGGGAGGTCCCCACCCAGACTGATGCCATCTACCATGATGTCAAGCTGACAGAATGCACCCCCATTCGCCTTCAACCCTATCAGATGAGTACGGAAAAGAAGACCATCGTAAGGAAAGAGGTCGACTTCCTGCTCCAGCACGGCCTCATCCAGCCGAGCCAGGGCTCTAGGTGCTCGCCCTGCCTTTTGGTTCCCAAACCAGATGGCTTCTGACGATTATGCACCGACTATCTGCAGCTCAACAAGGTGACCATTGTGGATGCTTATCCGCTGCCCCTCCTAGAAGACTGCATTGACGAGGTTATCTTGAGATGATTTCGGGGCTTTTTAGTGTCCCCATGGCCCGGTCCTCGAAGAGGCCTCCACCCCCAGGAAGCAGCCCGTGACAGCTGACTAACACCCAGGTACCTATTTTACTGCTAGGTAACAGGGGCATAGGGTGAAAGAAACTCTGCCCATTGTTTCTCGCCGGCGCCTGGGATCGAACCCAGGACCACAGGATCACAAGTCCAGCGTGCTGTCTGCTCGGCCGACCGGCTCCCTAAAGATCGGAAACGCCACATACGACTCGAAATTTGATTTATTGAGGGGATATTATCAGATCCCGCTCACTGAATGTGCCAAGCAACTAACTGCATTCGTAACACCCGATGGTGTCTTCGAGTATCAAGTGTTACCCTTCGGCTTGCGCAATACTCCTGCCAAATTCTAGAGGCTAATGAACTCTCTGCTCGCTAATGTGCCAAATTGTCAGGCGTATTTATTTGACACTGTGCTTTTTGATAGTATTTGGACTGACCACTTAGCTAGGTTATGCCAGTTGTTCACAGTTCTGAAAAGTGCAAATCTAACTTTATATGCAAAAAAGTATCATTTTGGCCAAGGCAAAGTGACGTATCTCAGTTATGAAGTGCGCCAAGGAAAAGTGTTACATTGACAAGATAAAATCAGTGCCATTCTGGAGTATCCAGTGCTCCAGTCTAAAAAGTACGTTCAAAGGTTTATCGGTATTTGTGCGTACTACTGGCGCTTTAGTCAGAACTTTTCCAGTGGCGCCACGCCTCTCACAGACTTGTTGCGGAAGGCCGTAAAATTTAAGTGGTCAACAGACTGTGCCAAGGCATTTAAAATTTTGAAATTGATCTTAGCTTCCGCCCCAGTGCTCGCTAGTCCAAGGTCTGACCAACCGTTTAAAATTCACATTGACGCATCTGACTCGGGTGCTGGTGCAGTGTTGTTGCAAACTGCAGGGGGATGATCATGTGGACCACCCAGTGTACTATTACTCTGTAAACTTTGACGAGGCACAACGCAATTATTCAGTGGTAGAAAAGGAAGCGTTGGCACTAGTGTTAACATGTAAAAAATTTGAAGTATACCTAACAGGAAATATAGTGGAAGTGTACACGGACCATAACCCACTTGTGTTCTTAAACCAGATGAAGGAGAAAAATAAATGCATCCTCAGGTGGGCATTGTACCTACAGGACTTCAATCTTTCAATTATCCACCTACCGGGCCGGCTCAATGCGATAGCCGATGCACTGTCTCGGTTTTCTGAGTAACATTCATCTAAGCCACAGGAAGCTATATACCAACTGTCATGCTTTAGTTATTTTTTTTCTTAGGTTCTCCTGTTACATTAAATATTCCATGTCAAATTTATTTACTTCCCCCTTTTTTTTTGTATGTGCTTTTTCTTTCAAAGAATTTAGCAGTCTCAGTCTTTAGCAGTCTCCGTGGTGTAGTGGTAAGACACTCGCCTGGCGTTCCGCGAGCGCTATGTCATGGGTTCGTATCCTGGCCGGGGAGGATTTACTGGGCGCAATTCCTTAACTGTAGCCTCTGTTTAACGCAACAGTAAAATGTGTACTTGGATGAAAAAACGATTCTTCGCGGCAGGGGATCGTATTCCAGGGACCATAGGATTAAGGACTTGCCCGAAACGCTACGCGTACTAGTGGCTGTACAAGAATGTAACAACTCTTGTATATTTCTCAAAAAAAAAAAAAAAAAAAAAATTCCTTTTTCAGTGTGCTTTTTCTTTCAGAAAATTAATTTTTTTGTGTGTGCTTTTTCTTTCAGAGAATTCCTTATGCTTTTTCTTGCAGAGAAATTTTTGTTTTTGATTGATTTTCTTTTATTACATAGATTTTCCTTTTTATTCTCTGTATGCTCTTACAAAAAATATGACTACTATTCTAGTAGCCACATTTTTTTTCTTTGAAAGGGTGGAGGAGTGTTATGACCCTGGGTTCCTTAGTTGAAAACCAGAGGTCAAATTGAGCTTTAACTAATTACTTTACATTTATGGATAGGACTGCTGATGCGCTTTTATTCCTATCTTCCTTGCCAGACGTATGACGAATCTTGTTTCTCATAGAGCATTCAGACTCTGAGCTTGTTGTTGATTATTAAACATTCAATTAGTTATCAGCTATTCTTAGAACTAGTAAAGTAACGAGTAACGAAGGCCGGTGAAGACTTGTATTGTTTTAGCTGCACGATCAGTTAGGTTACCTTCCCGGGAACAATAACAACAACTTGGGAGCTCAGAGACTGGAGGCTGCTGCGCTCTCTCTGGTGCTGGCTGTGGCTGGGTTCACATTCCCCCTCATGGGTTCTATACTCCTTTACCTTCTCTCCTTACCATTCCTGATTCTCCATGTTATCAAGATAAGTACTGTATTGTATAAGGTGTACCGTTCTCTGGCAAAAATGTGTAGTAGTTTGTGTAGCCTGAGCTAGTGTTATATTCTTGTTCTTTATCAAAATCTTTATCTTTAACTTTAGCATCTTTAACTTTAGAATCTTAAACAAAAGATCATTATTTGATCTTTATCAAAACACTTTATCATTATGCTATATAATTTATGCATAACTTTTATATATCAATGTTTTACTCTGGTGAAGAACCAGCATCGGACGATTTCGCTAATATCGTATTTTCTTTGCGCCTGTATACCCTGCATTGTGTGAGAATAAATTTGACTCTTAAATTAATTATGATATACAGTCTAATTGGTATTTCATATTGCACTATCAATTCTTTTAAAATCCATAGACATAAGTTCATGGATTTAATTTCAATACACTTGCTCTTTTAGTTTTCCACTTTTGCACAAAAAGTGGTGGTCCTTCATAGCTGTCGAATTCATCATTATTTGATTAATATATTCGAGTCAAATTTTCCCACAACTGTTGGGCCATGATTCTAATTGTGTTATTTGATCACCGAGGGTTGTGTTACTGTATCCTGGTTGAACTCGTCAGTGTGACGAGTACTGGGTGTATATTAGGTTGTCATCGAAGTCCAGTATTCAGCGTGAGGGTTAATTAGTCAAGGGTAATATAGTGAACTAGTCACCTTGAGTTAATCTGGGTAAGTTTTTTTTTTTACATGCACGCATGCAATTAAATACAATAAAACAGAATACAATATAAACATGCAAGCAAAGAATGACAAAAAAGAAAATAGTAACAATCAACAAATCAAACCAAACATAGAAGCACCGGCCTGAAGGACCGACAACAAAGCACAACATGAATTAAATACACAGAAAACCACACAGTAAAAGCACAAAACCACCGGCCTGAAGGGCCGTCAGTAAAACAGGAACATGAAGCACCAGTAACAAGATAATATGATAAAGAGCAATACAAAACAATACACACAAAAAACAGAAAATATATACATAAAGGAAACACAGGCTATATACAGGAAAAACAAAACAGGAACAAGCAAAGCAGCAGCCCGAAGGGCCTCCGCAAAACACAAACAAGTGCACCAATAGTACAAACAAATCGAAACAGGCCCACACAGGAGCCAAGAGGAAACATCCACATGCACACACACAACGTCACCCCCCCCCCCCCCGTACACGCAGGCACCAGGTAAACAGAGCACGGACTACTGGTACTTTTCTGGATACTGAGATGCCGGGAACCGTAAACAATACGCCTCCCAAAGCAACTGGGCGTTCTCCGGAACCTGAGGACCGTAAACCACATCCGGCCGAGGCATCAAGTCTGGCACACCCTGGCACTGTCCTCGCGGAACCCAAACGTAAGTGGGATGCCACGGAACCGGGAGCACGCGCTCAAGTGTGTGAAAGCACACAGTGGAAAAAGTATGCACATCCCTGGAGGCCAAGACGATACGAAAAGAGGTTAACACCAAGGGGTCTAGTACAAGACAGGACACTCAAAGGCACACCAGGAGGCGCACAGGGCTGAGCACCAATGCGGTCACCGAGACCTACCTCGGGCTCCGCAAAGGCCGCCTCACTACCCACGGGATGATGCACTGGCTGGGACCCCCCCTGGCGGGCATCCTTCTTCAGCACCATGACGATGCCACGACCAGCAACAGTATTCACCGCATCGACAGCAGGAGGAGCTGCCACCTCCCACCGTGGAGAACCGTCCACCAGAGGCAGAACCAAAGGCCCTTCAGAGAGACAGGCGCCGACATCACCAGCAACACCAGGCGCATGGACCTCCGCCACCACCAACCACGCAGAGTGCATGACACCCTGAACCACCTACACGACACTCGAAGCCTCACCATCACTGAAATTACCCACATCCACCCAAGCAGAAGACGGATGACAGGAACTCTTGGGCACCGGTCATACATCATCAGAGCCAGAAGCCGATCCAGAAGCACGGGCCCCACAAGCCGGGCGGACTGATGCACGATGCAAGATGGCAGCAGCCTCAACCACAATGGGAACCGGGTAGCACACAGCAGGAGGTAGTGCCACCACCCCAACATCCAGCACAGTCGGAACAAAAGGTGAGGGCACAGGGCCAGGCGCAGGAGCAGAAGACGAGGAAGAGGAGAGCGCCCAGAAGGCCTACGAGAGCAGCGGGGACAGCGACAGGATCAGGAAGAACATCCGACGGCACTGCAACACCCAGAGGATGGTCCGCAACAATGGAAGGAAGGACGGGTGCTGCAGGGGGATCCTCAGCAGCTAACGGGACACTCGCTTTCTCACCCCCGGAGTCCTCCTCCAGAGGGAGCGGCAGGAAATCCTCCTCCCGGAACAAGTTGACAGAAGCAACCAGAGCCCCATTGCACCCAGCAGCCTGATGCCCCAACAGGCCACACCGGAAACAGGTACGGGGCTGCCGGACATAATACACCAGGATGTAGGACCCCATAAGCTGGACAGAAGATGGCACATCCGACCGCAGGCGCATCCCCAGGGTACGAATGTTCGTCCGCCTACCTCCCTGAGGAGAGCGAGTTTACCCGCACACTGACGACAGCTCCAAACCTCCGGAAGTAACGCCGGAGGTCTTCGATAAACTCCAGGGGCGCCCCATGCACACTGATATAAGTGAGGGTACCACTACGGTCCGAAATTGACACAGAGCCGGCACCACCTGGCAACAGCAACGAACGCCCCTCAACATCAGAGGAAGTCACGGTATTCCGCCTCCCCCACGAACTTGAGAACAACCCGGTGGGCAGTTACAAGCTCAACACCGTAGACAGCCATCACAGGGATACGGAGCATGTCACACGTAAACATTTCGACGTCCGGATATCCAGCATGACCCGTGAACGATATGCCCACGGAGTTCACACGCATAACTGGAGGAAGAAGGGCCTCCCATTTTAAGCTCGCCACGTAAACACGTAGCCAGGCAGCAACAGCAGGGAGGGCAAAGACGCCAACACCCCCTGGTGACCAAAGCGGCAAACGACCAATTAATTGGAGTAATTTTTTTTTTTATTATTTTTATAAATTACACAAATACAAGAACACACAAAACAACGCAAACCTGTACACATCAAGTATACAAATGAAGGAACAGTACACAGGGATAAACAGTCTGTACACTAAACAATAACAGTAACCGCAAAACAAACACAAGCGCTGAACAAAATAAAAACGCATTGAAGCAATGGGCTAAACAGTACAGGGAATTAAGTGCTAAAACAGTACATGGAAACAATAGGCTAAACAGTTCATATCTACATAGCAACACAGAACATGGCAAAGAAAATTACATGAAAAATAAAGAAAACAATAAAGTACATAAATAACATTTAAACACACCGGGAACCAAGAACACAAAACATACGTGGACATAGAATCACGTGCACAAAACCACACCTACCACACACACAGAAAAACAAAGCAGCATAGGACCATACACGCGCTACCCAGGAAAATGACATACACTAAATGAGAAGAAAGTATGTACACACACACTAAACAACAAGACAAACACACTCAAACCACCCACACCACCACGGCACACCACACAGCACCCAAGCACGCAAAATAATGGGTCACAGGCCAAAGCGAAACACGGCCACAAAAAGAACAGTAGAAAACAGTACAGCAGAAAACCCAGGCCCACGCAGGAGCCAAAACCCCCCTCAAAACCACACACCCACACGCATACGGACACAACCGGCACCCGGAGGTACGGAAACAGACCACACACACACAGGAGCAGCAGCATCTCAAGGGGGGAGACACACAATCACACGCAACCCCCGCCAAGGACACCCAAAGAAGCGGAAAGGGAGCGCATAGCAAAGCAAACCCTGAAACCCCCCAACCCCTCTAAACCCCCATCGACACCCTAACCCCACCCAAGACGAGAACATCACCTTCCCACCAAGGCACCTGCCGACCCAAAGGCAACCCCACGAACATAGGCATCTGTGAACCACCGACCAAACTCCTCCGGAAAAGCGCGCTGCAACCACCACCAGGTAAACCGCATGCGCCCCGGCAAAAATCCTAAAATTCGGGCAACCCCAAAATCCTCCCGCCTCCCAACTCACACACAAAACACATAATCAGCAACCAAAACACAAAGTATTACGCACCCGCAGCGGACAAGCCGGAAAATACAAAAACAAAAACTGCAAAACATCACCCCGATAACCCGGACCACAAAACACCTCCAGGACATCCCGAAACCAGTCCACCAACCCCTGTAACCGGACACAAAAATAAAATACATGCACCTGCGATACACTTAAACCACAATGAACACACGCCCCAGAATCACGCAAGCCAAGCATACACAACCGCTCATTTGTCGCCAGCAACAAATGCAGAACCCGAAACAGCAATTCACGCTGCTGAGGCGCCAAGAACCGTGCCCCCAAACACGACCAGATACCACCCCAATCCCAACACGGAAATAAGCCCTCCACTCGAGGCTGTGGGACATTTGGGGCTTGACTATTTATTTAAATATTAATGTAAAAATATTCTATTACGAAGGACCACCCGCTTTTATAGTAAAGAGGGAAACTAATAAAAAATGATCATTAGAAAATTCCTAGATGAACCAGTAACTATGGATAAAATATTAGAGAATATGATCACTTATATAATTAATGGGCTGTATTTTTTAACTGAATCAAAGCCTCAAACACCTACATTGGGGGGTTATTACTGGAACTTCATATATGTCCAGGAACTAGTGTGGTTCGTGCACCAGTTCATTATGCAATAATCTAATCCTATGACCAATTATAGAATCATTATGTTTGTCACCAATAAGAACATAGATTATAACATGAGAAGTTAATAATTATAATAAACACATGTCAGTCCAAAGAAACAGTGTTCTGCATGAATAATACTACAGATAATAGAAATTTAAGGAAAACGGAAAGGGTCTTAGCTTGAAGACGATTTCCAAGAAGTCGGTCACGACTCATCCTCGTAATCTCCTGGACTCATCATGGAACACTGGGAGATGATTAACACGGGAAATGACAACTCGGGGAATTCTTCACACACGCTGTAAATCAAATTATATTCAGTAGCAACAGATTAAGCTACTAGACATCTATGTTCAAGAAAATTAGATTAAATAATGGAGGTAAATAATAACCTGTGGTTTTTTATAGTCGCTCTGCGTAACGACAAGCTACCCAGCTACAACCCCGCCCCCTAAATGATGCATCAAATGGGAATGAAGGTACTTAGCTAATAGGGCACTGTGTGTAAGTTAAGGCTTGCTGAAGTTCGCGTCCTAGGTTCAGGCGTCGTTGTAACTAACACGTGGTCTTCAGCCTAGCCTAGATGTGACGCACTGCACTGGCCGGTCACGTTGGGCTACACGGAACCGAATTTAACAGGTTCCTGGTTGAATGTCAAATTAAATCTCTTGACAATTCAACACGATGTGTAAAGTGACACTGACACCAGCTAAGTTATTGTCTGCAAAGGTTCTTCACACCTCACAGTGGCGACTTTCCTCTGGAGCTCTTGGTGACGTCTACCCTGGTGGCTGGGGTAATGGCGTCTCTCTCTGAGCACTCGCGTCCCCTGCCCCGCTCCGCGTCCCGCGTTTGATACACAAATTATTTACTACAAATATTATCATTTCTCGCAGTTGCGATTGAAATGCTTGGATAAGGACGGGTTTATTATTGAGAGGAGTTAAATATTATTATTTGCCCGTTTTACGATGGTAAACAAGCAATGGAGATGAATTAAAGTCTCTCCAGGGCATTCACGCGTGACGATAAATTTATTATCAGATAACAGTTATAACTATAAACGCTTTATTTGGCATTAGTTGGGGATCAGTTTATCTGCAATTAATTATCACACAGAACACCGTTGTTTTATAGAGAATCAAATTCAATTCTCAGACACACTGGATATAGTTGTGTTTATTATAATGGAATCTGACGCAATACTGGTGTCTGGTGACGTAAGAATTCTAGCCTTATTGTACAGATGTAATTATTAGTACATGTGAACTCTACGTTTGGTTAATTTTAATCACTACAATGATTAGTAGACTTAGTAATAATTAATAATAATACAACAGTGTTGTATTTAGTGTTGGAAATTTCCAACATAACTCCGGGGGGAGAATTTTAGAGTCGCAGTGTAATGTGGAGTACTGACACACCCATCCCGAAGTTAGTATTAATATTAGTATATTAGTATGTTAGTACACACATAACGAATGTCCCGTATTTGTCAAGGACATACAAGAAACTTAAGTCTTGCTGATTTCATGTTAAATGGAACATGTTATGAATTACCTAAAGCTAATAATTAAGAAAGATTACAATAACTCTGAGACTGGTGTCGCTATGACATGTAATGTGTATGTTACAAATCTCTAAGTCTGCAAACTCTCAGATACTCTAGATAAATAATATTATTTATAGCCTATACAACAATTAAAGATTTAAATCACACAATTCAAATAACTGAGAATCTACTGTGATGAGAATGTCTTGGGTCATAGTGACTTGTAACTGTTTTGTTACTTGACATCCCACCAGTGTATCATCATGGTTACTTAAATTGGATGAGAAGGTGTTTGCTCTTAGTTAGAGCTATAATAGGCTTGTAGTTTCCGTTTGCAGTGTTGAACAACTGCTCTAGTGGAAACATGTATTAAATATTGAAACATTAAATGATTAAATTATCGGTAATCAGGAACCCTCTAAAGCTCACTATAAACTCAACAACTAGGGTCGCAGTGACATGTAATGGTGTATTACGTAGCTGCTGAAGCGTAGGTAAACTCAGAAAAAGTTCCTAAGAACTGATAACACTATTGTATAAGTTGTATTCTACATTATTTTACAGTAAAGTATTATTGGGTCATTTAAGATCAAGGAGACTATGACACTACAGTGAGGTCACTGTCTAGGGTCGCTGTGACTTGTAACTATTGAGTTACGAGACAATAACATCACGCAGCATCATGATCACCCCAAAATCAAATGAGGAAATTGAATTTAATGTGCACTGCCGTGCAGTAGTCATTCTGACTGATGGTACAACTAATTTGCTAACTAGCTAAGATAGTGGAAATTTAGAGAACTGAAAGGGTTTGCTCATTAAAATCAAGGAAGATTCTGAGTCGACAGTGAGATTGGTAGCCTAGTCATTCTGACCTATGAGCTAATTAAATGGCAGCTCATAGGCTTGACACTGTAAACTTGTTAATACGAAATCACCTTTACATGAAATTGAGTTTATTAAATCAGTCTCTATAAGTATAGTCAACTGTAATTAATGGTGAGTACAGATTAGGCTAGTACTCAGTTGACACTAACTAAAGTCCCTAAACCTACCTAAATAAATGGTTTAAATTTCTAACCTACCTAAGTAAGGGACTAAGCTAATTGTGAGCAAAATGTACTCGAATTAACATTGTGAGCTGTATTGAGCTCATTAACAGGTCGAGCTATATTGAACTCGTGAACATGGTGAGCTATATTGAGCTCATAAACAGTGTTGACAGGGTGAGCTACAGTGAGCTCGTTAACATGGGGAGCTATATTGAGCTCGGTAAGCATGTTAACAAGGCGAGTTATATTGAACTCGTCAACAGTGTTGACAAGGTGAGCTGCAGTGAGCTCGTTAACAGAGTTAACAGGGTGAGTTATATTGAACTCGTCAACAGTGTTGACAGGGTCAGCTACAGTGAGCTCGAATTAACGAGGTAGAGTATTGCATCGTTCAATTATCATGGCGAGTAGTGCTCGTGGCATGGGGAACATCAAAGCGTTCAAATTGTCATGGCGAGCAATATTAAGCTCGTATTCGCATGGGGAACAGTAAACACTCAATTGTTACGTTAATTCTAAGGTGAGCTATATTGAGCTCAGGAAGCATGTTAATTAACAATGCTGATGTTTAACGATAATGCATTAAACAAAGGGAAACCTAAGATTGCTGGAAATTAAATTACTGCTACGACTAATCCTATTCAAGATAATTTGTAACATTCTCCCAACCTAAACGTTTCACGGGTTATTAGTTCTCTGTAGATTCACTTACGTACTGGTATGTTTGCAAGTTTGTTCGCGCTGCGTTTCTACACTAATTAAGCAGAAACGAAAGAAAAACAACTCAAACAAAATTGATGCAAGTATTTATCACTAACTCTTAGTGCAGAAAACATTGTATGAAGAAGGTTTTCTTGGCAAACCTCAAGCACAAGTATTGTGGACCAGTGCCCGTAGACTCGGTTACAAGTATCTCTGGGAATTCTCATTATCTGCTGATGTAGACCTGACCAAATGTAAACTGTGTCAACAAAGTTATTCGCACACCCTCCGTCACTATGTGATGGAGTGCGAAAAGATACGTGAATTTAGAGACAATTCTATAACCCATGTTCCAGCGATGTGTCAATATTTCATTCAAAATGATCTGCTACCAGAAATTTTAGCCAAATATCCCCAGTTTGCTAACTGTAGGTAGTAACTAAGTGATTGTAACCTATCCACCGCTGCCCACTGGATGGGGGACGGTGTGCAGGACAAACATATAAATTTTGACACTAGCTCTCCACATTTGTCAGTTGCTTAATTTAGAACCTGTACTTGAGGTCGATCTCGAACCCATTGTTGATGTGATGACTTACATTGAATTTTGTAACTAGCTCATCAAGATTGTAACTTGCTTAGCTAAATGAATTGTGGGGTTCAGTCCCTGAGCCCATTATGTGCCTCTGTAACCCTTTCCACTACCGCCCACAAGATGGGTATGGGGTGCATAATAAATGAACTAAACTAAGGTCCTAGTGAATTTATAATTACAGAAGTTGCTTGAGGACTTCATAGTATTACTAAATTCAGGAAATGCCAGTGGCATTGAGTGCTAGATTTTCTAGCCTAACATTATTAATTACCTAGGGAGTACTAGATTCTCTAGCCCAACATTATAATTTACCTAGGAAGATTGAGTGTGGTCAATTATTACTTGTCGAGAATAATTCTAGTTCTGCAGTGGATTCAATGGCTTGGTCACTGTGACTTGTACTTGTTTGAGTACGGACCATTGGGTTTCCACTGAGAGCTATGAAACATCTCGGCGAATACTAATTGCACTACATTCAATCTGAGTTTATTACTCAGCTGTGTTTCTCCCTTTAGCTTGCTGCTGGAGAATTGATTTACTGCTGACTAATTTATTATTGTTGGCAGGCTTAGGCTTGTTCACATTCAGAACTTTACCTGTAAGTAAGTAGCCACCTGCAGATTGGAGCATATTCATTCCCAATCGTTTAACATGTCCAGTTATGAACTGGTAATAGTAGTCGGCTCCTACTAGTACATCTACATTGTTAAGGCGGTCAGACGTTAACTTCTTGTCAGCTAAATTAATTTCACGTTCCTGCAGGAAGTGGGCTGTGTACCCCAGACCCTTAATATTTAAGTCTAAAGGTATTTGATCTACAACAATGGCTTGGACAGCCTTGGCATGACTACCTAGTCGTACAAGCGTTGAACTACTGAGTATTCATGGGTTCCTCGATTTATCATGAACCCTGACAAGTTTCATTTTACCTGTCTGATTGGTTGTAAATTAAGTGCCTCTGCTGCTCTTTCAGTAATGAAAGTTCTCTGGGAACCTTGATCAAATAGTCCACGTGTGGCGATCTTGGCTCCTCTGTTCTTCACTTGAAGTTGGGCAGTAGGCAAGGCAGCATCCACTTGAGATGCTTGTGAGGTTACTCTGTACACATCTCGCACCTTGCAGCACTGTACTGGTGTAGATTCTCTACCTCCTATTCTAGGATTGACATAATTTGTCCTAACTAATTTGCACAGTGCAGCATGATGCTTGCCCCTTCTACACCTATTGCAGGTGTTCAGTGGGGTTTCACAGCTATTAACATTATGTGATTTGAGACACCTAGTACATTTGTGTAACTGTTTGAGTCGTCTGACTCTTGTGTCTCTATTAGGGTAATTAGTACATTTGTACAGAGAATGTTTTTGATTGCAAAACAAGCACATTCCCCATCCTACAGCTCGTTTAGGGGTTACCAGTTTAGGTAAAACAGTACTTGCAGGTTGTGATGGTTTTGCTGCTTGCATTTGCTTGTTATTTATTCTCCTGTGAGTACTTGGTGTACTCTGGGGAGCCATTACTAGGCTCTTGGGAGTGCTCTTTGGACTATTAGGTCTCTTAGGAGCACCTGTGGGGCTCTTAGGCCTTACTGATGAATCAGTGTTTGACTGATTGTTATTACATTGATTATTAGCACCTTTGTTACCTAGTGACAGTGTCACTTTAGGAGTTTCAGGTAAGGAAACTGAGGTGGGTACAGTTTTGGTGCATTCAGATTTAGCATTAAGTGCCTGGTCTGCTGTATGATTACTCATATTGCGCAGACCTGTAAATATATCCTGCATTGACAGGGTATTACCATTCTGGTATAAATATAATTTATTAAGTGTGTCACCAGACAATTTTCTTTGGATGACAATTTTTGTCATCCACTCAGCAGTTGGGTGATCCACCTCTTTACTGAAGGAATTTATCAGTGACTCAAGCTGGAAACTAAAGGCTTGTAAAGAGTCAACTGATTGTTCTGGTGAAGATAAATTTAATAATTGGTGTACAAGGTTTATAATAGTCTTCTCATTGTTAGCACTTACTTTAGAAGGCTGTTGTGAGCAATTGTGACCATTACTTGTGTTGCTTAAGACTTCTTGCTTAGCCTCAGCTTTAATTACGGCTTCAGTTGCTGTTGCAGCATTAGCTTTATCATTTTCTGGTTCAGATCCACTGATTATTGCAGCTTCACTTGTTTTATCTTCAGATTCACTTGTTTCTCTGGGTTCTTGTGATAAGCTAGTTAATTCAGTAGCCTCATGTATTGAACTTATAGAATCCAGGGAACATTGAGAAGAGCTGTCTGAAATTTGATCAGACTCTGTAAACAAATCATCACGTGAAGTTGTATTAGATGAGAGGTTAGAAAATGAAGGTTGAACTTCAGTTGTTGATCCTGTGTAGTGATCAGTATTGATTAGAGGATTCTCCTCATCTTGAGGTAGCTCAAGTATTTCATCTGAGCTGAGTGCTGGCTCGGGTGTAGGTCTATTAATGATCTGATCTATCCACTCGGGAATATCTTGTCTCGCAAGCACCTTCTTATATTGGTCTAACCTGGTTTGAACGCTACGTTCATAGTTATCAAGATCAGATTCTGTCAGACGTAAGTGGTCTGAGACAGTATGACCGACCTGGAGTAAATTCCTGAGACTCGATTGCAGTCTTTATAATGTCATAATTTCGGCTAGCGTTCCTTATGGAACTTGCTAGTCTGTGGACGTCACCTGGGTCAGTTTCTACACAGTGGTGACATCTGATAAGCAGTTCTCCTAGGCGAACTTGAAGAGCTCTCAAGAATCTTGCATTCCTTTCTAGAGGATTCATTCTTGTGGTAAATTGAGCCTGATAGGGCTTATATAGCTACTTGTACAGCTATGGTGTCTGCTCCTTGATGTAGAGCAGGTATAATTATTGACAGCCTGGTATTTTCTTGAGGCTGGTTGTAATTTACCTCATTTAGAGGTTAGCTACCTAATAATAAGCAACTAAGATTTGAGTGGTACCTTTGTCTCACTACAGGTGTTCCTCAGCTTAGCTCTTCAAAATCAGCCTCGGATGGGTAGTGGACTTACAGTAACACTCAAAGATATACATAGAAATATGCAATAAAATATAATTGCACAATAAATGGTTAATCCCACCCTTGGTAGGGTCAGCACAAAAATGAATAATATATATGCCACTAACGAGCTCAAGCCTATTCGTGAGAATTTCTACTTAAAAAACTACAAATTTATTAAGTCTATGCTTGTGCCAAATTCAGCACAATCACAGCCTAAATTGCTACCTAATAAAGGTTGGCAAAGATTATATTGTGGTGCAGTAATGTGCAAATAATTGTGCTGTATTTTTGTTTTTTTTTGGATTTTATATAGTTTATATAATATACACTGGTAGAATTATGTGTATAAGAAATTAAATGAACACAAAAGAATCAATTGTGTTTGGCAAGTATTTTACTGCCGTAAATAATATTTAACTCCTGAATGTACTCCTAACTGTGGAATAAAATGTTATCAGGGTTAGTAATGATTAACTAGTATGGGATCAGTAATTTATATTAGTATACTGGATCCTAAAATGTTAATGATCCACTGACTTGAGTGAATCAGTAATTATAACATGGATTCAGGCAATAATGGACAGTCTGCTGACAGTCATATATTGAAATATTTGTATAGCCCAAATAGTTAACACATAATTGGTGTTAGTGATTAATATAAAGTTATGAGCTGTTGCTCCTGGTGACCTATGGATTCTTACTTCAGTATGAAGTGTAGGCCTAAGTGTTGTGGGCAATAAACTGCGTCCCACGAGTGCTACCTTATACATAAGGTATAAGTAGCAATGAATTTGTGTGACTTAGACTAACCTATGGTTTACGTTGTTGGTAGACAATTAATTACAATGGTTAGTCTAGACTACGTCACACAAGGACTAGTTATTACTAATTAGTATTTATAATTATAATTTATGTTTATCCGGTTCAATAAGGACCATAATGTGGGACATTTGGGGCTTGACTATTTATTTAAATATTAATGTAAAGATATTCTATTACGAAGGACCACCCGCTTTTATAGTAAAGAGGGAAACTAATAAAAAATGATCATTAGAAAATTCCTAGATGAACCAGTAACTATGGATAAAATACTAGAGAATATGATCACTTATATAATTAATGGGCTGAATTATTTAACTGAATCAAAGCCTCAAACACCTACATTGGGGGGTTATTACTGGAACTTCATATATGTCCAGGAACTAGTGTGGTTCGTGCACCAGTTCATTATGCAATAATCTAATCCTATGACCAATTATAGAATCATTATGTTTGTCACCAATAAGAACATAGATTATAACATGAGAAGTTAATAATTATAATAAACACATGTCAGTCCAAAGAAACAGTGTTCTGCATGAATAATACTACAGATAATAGAAATTTAAGGAATACGGAAAGGGTCTTAGCTTGAAGATGATTTCCAAGAAGTCGGTCACGACTCATCCTCGTAATCTCCTGGACTCATCATGGAACACTGGGAGATGATTAACACGGGAAATGACAACTCGGGGAATTCTTCACACATGCTGTAAATCAAATTATATTCAGTAGCAACAGATTAAGCTACTAGACATCTATGTTCAAGAAAATTAGATTAAATAATGGAGGTAAATAATAACCTGTGGTTTTTTATAGTCGCTCTGCGTAACGACAAGCTACCCAGCTACAACCCCGCCCCCTAAATGATGCATCAAATGGGAATGAAGGTACTTAGCTAATAGGGCACTGTGTAAGTTAAGGCTTGCCGAAGTTCGCGTCCTAGGTTCAGGCGTCGTTGTAACTAACACGTGGTCTCAAGCCTAGCCTAGATGTGACGCACTGCACTGGCCGGTCACGTTGGGCTACACGGAACCGAATTTAACAGGTTCCTGGTTGAATGTCAAATTAAATCTCTTGACAATTCAACACGATGTGTAAAGTGACACTGACACCAGCTAAGTTATTGTCTGCAAAGGTTCTTCACACCTCACAGTGGCGACTTTCCTCTGGAGCTCTTGGTGGCGTCTACCCTGGTGGCTGGGGTAATGGCGTCTCTCTCTGAGCGCGTCGCCTCGTGTACTCGCGTCCCCCGCCCCGCTCCGTGTCCCAAGTTCGATACTACGAATATTATCATTTCTCGCAGTTGCGATTGAAATGCTTGGATAAGGACGGGTTTATTATTCAGAGGAGTTAAATATTATTATTTGCCCGTTTTACGATGGTAAACAAGCAATGGATATGAATTAAAGTCTCTCCAGGGCATTCACGCGTGACGTTAAATTTATTATCAGATAACAGTTATAACTATAAACGCTTTATTTGGCATTAGTTGGGGATCAGTTTATCTGCAATTAATTATCACACAGAACACCGTTGTTTTATAGAGAATCAAATTCAATTCTCAGACACACTGGATATAGTTGTGTTTATTATAATGGAATCTGATGCAATACTGGCGTCTGGTGACGTAAGAATTCTAGCCTTATTGTACAGATGTAATTATTAGTACATGTGAACTCTACGTTTGGTTAATTTTAATCACTACAATGATTAGTAGATTTAGTAATAATTAATAATAATACAACAGTGTTGTATTTAGTGTTGGAAATTTCCAACAGAGGCTGCACCCGGGGCAACAACACCCCATACACAGCCTTGCACGAGAAGGACAGAAACCCAGGATGGCGGCAGAGCTCCCGAAGAATCCCCACGGCCCAAGAATAAACAGGGGGGGTAAACAAGGCCACCTCCTGACAAACCCCCAAATCAACCAAAAAACTGAAGCGAAGCGAGCAGAAAAAAACACCCAGCGTATTCAACCCCCCACCGAGAGCCAGCCCCCGACGCAACGAGACCCAGAAGAGGGCCTTGGCCTTCGTGAAGACGTCAGGAATGCCAACACCCCCCTCTCTCACCCCTAACACCAACGTCGAACGGCGCACCGGTTGATAACGCCCACACCATACATATCTATACACCACACTCTCCAAACTCAAGGCCTTCCGACGATCCAACGGGAAACATCGTGCCACAAACCAGACACGTGACAAGACCTTACACGCAACAAGCAGTCCCCTCTGATAAATCATCAAAGGACGACGCGACAAAAGGCCAACTGCAACACCAACCGACTGAGAGACTGCACCCCAATTACACACCAAGGAGTGGTCATAGGAGGCAAACCAAGTAACCCCAAGAACCCGAATCGAGGAGACCACCGGAAACCACGACCTATCCCACACAAGGCGGGAGGCCCACGCACCGATCCCCATCAACCCCGACTTCGCCCGATTAAGAACGGCCCCCATAGCGGACTCAAACCGCAGGAGAACGTCCTGGACAGCTCCAACAGTACCCTCCGAAGCTACAAATAGAACGGTGTCGTCAGCATACCCGCAAACGGGTAGCCAGAGACCGGACGGCAGACAAGGAGGCACAATCAAGGAACACGCTTTCACCGCCCGGAAAAGAGGTTCCTGAAAAATCACATACAAAAGCATGGACATGGGACACCCCTGATGAACGGAACGGCAAATAGGAAAAAATTAGCTAAAAAACCCATTCACACAAACGCGACTGCGACTCCGGACATACAACAAACGGACCCACCCCACAAACACCACCGGAAAACCAAGCCTCTCCATAGCACTAAAAACAAACTCTAAAGACACCTGATCAAAGGCCTTGGACCAGTCCAAGCTGATCATAGCCGCCGAAAGCCGATACTCGGACGCATAGAGAAGCACGTCACGAAGTAAGGCATTGCAATGCATCAGAGCACGGCCAGGCACACCACAAAATTGCTCCATAGAGACCACCGACGCAACGACACCCCGACATCGACGCGCTAAAACCTTAGAAAGAATTCTATAATCAACATTTAAGAGCGTAATAGGCCTCCAATTGGAAAACAACTGCAAATCGCCCGGCTTCGGGAGCAGCCGCACGATCCCGTCACAAAAGGAATCAGACAGAGCACCCAAACGCAAACACGCCTGCACCACTTCCAAAAGCACCTCCCCCAACACATCCCAAAAGGTAAGGTAGAACTCAATGGGCAGGCCATCCGCACCCGGCACTCTCCCAGAACGAAACGACCGAACCACCTCCAGGAGCTCCACCGTGGAAACATCCTGCACCAACCGGTCACACTCCGAGAGCGACAAACCGGGAAAGCACCTGTCCAAAAAGGAACCCGCGAGCACACTATCCCCATGCACCTCCCCATAGACTGCCTCCAACTCCTGCCGCGCGGTAAGCAGAACACCCTCTGTGCTAGAAATCACAGACCCATCAGGCCGCCGAAGGCCCTTGAGAAGAACGGAACCCCTAGCAGCCTTCTCCCTCCCTAAAAGAAAGGGAGAGACCCTCTCCCCATCCACCCGCTCAGCTACACGAGCACGCACGCGAACACCGTCAGCCAACACCGCACGCAAATCACAAATACGCTCATTACACTCAGCAATCTCACTAAAGCAGTCAACCCCAGCATTCAACTGCACATATAAAGAAGACAAACGCGCCTGAAGTAACCGCAGCAGACCAAACCTCCCGGCAGCCTCCCGCTTAGCAACAATCCCAAAAAACCTCCGACACTCCACCTTACACCACTCCCACCAACGAACAAAGAGGAGAAATCAGCCTTCCAGGCAACGATGCCAGCCCACCAGGCCCGAAACTGCGCACAAATACGTAGACAACGCAATAACCGACAATTAAGTTTCCACCACCCAGGCCCCACCCGCACCTGACTCCGGACACCAACCCGGACAACCACCAAACAATGATCCAAGAAAGCCACTGGGACCGTGCGAAAATCAAAAACCGAACACTCCCCACCAGAAACACAGAACCTATCCAACCTAGAACTCGCCCCACGCGCAGCGAAGGTATACTCCAACGAGCCGCCACACAAAACAGCCGCATCGCGAAACCCGCACGCACGCAAAATCTCAATTAAAGCGGCCGAAACATTCCGAGGGTGAGCACTAGAGCAATCCCTCACACACGTAACACAATTAAAATCCCCCCCAAAAATCAAATCCCGCGTATCATGCCGCAGGTATGGCAAAAGCCCTCCAGAAAAAAACAGCTCCCGGTCCTGACGATGCTCCACCCCAGAAGGGGCGTACACCGTCAATAACGGAATCACAACCCCCAAATACTCAGCCCGAACAAACAAGACCCGCCCTTCTTCATCCATTTCCGTGTGAAGCATGGAAATAGATGCCCTCCGCGAAAACAACATCAGCGTTCCCCCAAAGGACGTCCTCGGCAGGTTCAACACAACATGATACTCAGCACACAACCCATGCAACACAGATACATCCCGAACATTGTGCTCTTGGATCAGAGCCACATCCACCCGCTGCTCCCGAAGCACATCCACAAGGCCCAATTGGACCGCCAAAGCATTCAGACCACGAACGTTCAAAGACGCACAAACAATAGCAGGCGCCATCGAACCCATTAATGACCCCCAGCCCCTCCAGGACCACCAGAGGGCACAGAGCCACCCACTGCAGAGGCGCCGTCATCATCCTGAGGCTCAAACTGCCGCCGCCCCACCGTCGGGGAATCCACCATAATGCCGGGCCTCTGATCCCGCAGGAGGCGGACAGTGCCGGCATCACCCAGCGAAGCACGCCGAGACCCCGCTGCCACTGACCAGGTATCACCAACGTCCACCACCAACGAGGAAATCTTGCTGCCAACCAGCACTGCATCACTTCCGGAATCCATATCAGACACAGGAGAATTAGGAGGAGGAGGGGGGGGCACCACCCAAGGCACAACTCCGCGAAGCCTCAATTCGTTTGCCAGGGGCTCTCGACTGCGTGAGCGCGCCCCTGCAACGCGCTTCCGGCGAGGAGCAAGGGAGGTCAACGCCCCCTCATGGAACGCACCCTCAGGGGGAGCAGAAAGCGGACTCGCAATGCATGCAACAGGAACGCCAGCACCAACGACGACGCTTCTATATCACCCTCAGCGAACGCATCGCCCAAAACGGGAGGCACCGAGACGACACTCCCAACACCACGCCCATTCACCAACGAAGCACCAGGAACAGGATGCACCTCCACATCCACCGGAAGTAGAAGACGGGAATCAGGAGCAGCCACGCCCTCCACCACAGCTGGCACAGGAGACACGGCAGCCGCAGGTGCACCACTTACCAGGCACGGCAGCCGCAGGTGCACCACGTACCAGGCACGGCAGCCGCAGGTGCACCACGTACCAGGCACGGCAGCCGCAGGTGCACCACGTACCAGGCACGGCAGCCGCAGGTGCACCACGTACCAGGCACGGCAGCCGCAGGTGCACCACGTACCAGGCACGGCAGCCGCAGGTGCACCACGTACCAGGCACGGCAGCCGCAGGTGCACCACGTACCAGGCACGGCAGCCGCAGGTGCACCACGTACCAGGCACGGCAGCCGCAGGTGCACCACGTACCAGGCACGGCAGCCGCAGGTGCACCACGTACCAGGCACGGCAGCCGCAGGTGCACCACGTACCAGGCACGGCAGCCGCAGGTGCACCACGTACCAGGCACGGCAGCCGCAGGTGCACCACGTACCAGGCACGGCAGCCGCAGGTGCACCACGTACCAGGCACGGCAGCCGCAGGTGCACCACGTACCAGGCACGGCAGCCGCAGGTGCACCACGTACCAGGCACGGCAGCCGCAGGTGCACCACGTACCAGGCACGGCAGCCGCAGGTGCACCACGTACCAGGCACGGCAGCCGCAGGTGCACCACGTACCAGGCACGGCAGCCGCAGGTGCACCACGTACCAGGCACGGCAGCCGCAGGTGCACCACGTACCAGGCACGGCGGCAGCCGCAGGTGCACCACGTACCAGGCACGGCAGCCGCAGGTGCACCACGTACCAGGCACGGCAGCCGCAGGTGCACCACGTACCAGGCACGGCAGCCGCAGGTGCACCACGTACCAGGCACGGCAGCCGCAGGTGCACCACGTACCAGGCACGGCAGCCGCAGGTGCACCACGTACCAGGCACGGCAGCCGCAGGTGCACCACGTACCAGGCACGGCAGCCGCAGGTGCACCACGTACCAGGCACGGCAGCCGCAGGTGCACCACGTACCAGGCACGGCAGCCGCAGGTGCACCACGTACCAGGCACGGCAGCCGCAGGTGCACCACGTACCAGGCACGGCAGCCGCAGGTGCACCACGTACCAGGCACGGCAGCCGCAGGTGCACCACGTACCAGGCACGGCAGCCGCAGGTGCACCACGTACCAGGCACGGCAGCCGCAGGTGCACCACGTACCAGGCACGGCAGCCGCAGGTGCACCACGTACCAGGCACGGCAGCCGCAGGTGCACCACGTACCAGGCACGGCAGCCGCAGGTGCACCACGTACCAGGCACGGCAGCCGCAGGTGCACCACGTACCAGGCACGGCAGCCGCAGGTGCACCACGTACCAGGCACGGCAGCCGCAGGTGCACCACGTACCAGGCACGGCAGCCGCAGGTGCACCACGTACCAGGCACGGCAGCCGCAGGTGCACCACGTACCAGGCACGGCAGCCGCAGGTGCACCACGTACCAGGCACGGCAGCCGCAGGTGCACCACGTACCAGGCACGGCAGCCGCAGGTGCACCACGTACCAGGCACGGCAGCCGCAGGTGCACCACGTACCAGGCACGGCAGCCGCAGGTGCACCACGTACCAGGCACGGCAGCCGCAGGTGCACCACGTACCAGGCACGGCAGCCGCAGGTGCACCACGTACCAGGCACGGCAGCCGCAGGTGCACCACGTACCAGGCACGGCAGCCGCAGGTGCACCACGTACCAGGCACGGCAGCCGCAGGTGCACCACGTACCAGGCACGGCAGCCGCAGGTGCACCACGTACCAGGCACGGCAGCCGCAGGTGCACCACGTACCAGGCACGGCAGCCGCAGGTGCACCACGTACCAGGCACGGCAGCCGCAGGTGCACCACGTACCAGGCACGGCAGCCGCAGGTGCACCACGTACCAGGCACGGCAGCCGCAGGTGCACCACGTACCAGGCACGGCAGCCGCAGGTGCACCACGTACCAGGCACGGCAGCCGCAGGTGCACCACGTACCAGGCACGGCAGCCGCAGGTGCACCACGTACCAGGCACGGCAGCCGCAGGTGCACCACGTACCAGGCACGGCAGCCGCAGGTGCACCACGTACCAGGCACGGCAGCCGCAGGTGCACCACGTACCAGGCACGGCAGCCGCAGGTGCACCACGTACCAGGCACGGCAGCCGCAGGTGCACCACGTACCAGGCACGGCAGCCGCAGGTGCACCACGTACCAGGCACGGCAGCCGCAGGTGCACCACGTACCAGGCACGGCAGCCGCAGGTGCACCACGTACCAGGCACGGCAGCCGCAGGTGCACCACGTACCAGGCACGGCAGCCGCAGGTGCACCACGTACCAGGCACGGCAGCCGCAGGTGCACCACGTACCAGGCACGGCAGCCGCAGGTGCACCACGTACCAGGCACGGCAGCCGCAGGTGCACCACGTACCAGGCACGGCAGCCGCAGGTGCACCACGTACCAGGCACGGCAGCCGCAGGTGCACCACGTACCAGGCACGGCAGCCGCAGGTGCACCACGTACCAGGCACGGCAGCCGCAGGTGCACCACGTACCAGGCACGGCAGCCGCAGGTGCACCACGTACCAGGCACGGCAGCCGCAGGTGCACCACGTACCAGGCACGGCAGCCGCAGGTGCACCACGTACCAGGCACGGCAGCCGCAGGTGCACCACGTACCAGGCACGGCAGCCGCAGGTGCACCACGTACCAGGCACGGCAGCCGCAGGTGCACCACGTACCAGGCACGGCAGCCGCAGGTGCACCACGTACCAGGCACGGCAGCCGCAGGTGCACCACGTACCAGGCACGGCAGCCGCAGGTGCACCACGTACCAGGCACGGCAGCCGCAGGTGCACCACGTACCAGGCACGGCAGCCGCAGGTGCACCACGTACCAGGCACGGCAGCCGCAGGTGCACCACGTACCAGGCACGGCAGCCGCAGGTGCACCACGTACCAGGCACGGCAGCCGCAGGTGCACCACGTACCAGGCACGGCAGCCGCAGGTGCACCACGTACCAGGCACGGCAGCCGCAGGTGCACCACGTACCAGGCACGGCAGCCGCAGGTGCACCACGTACCAGGCACGGCAGCCGCAGGTGCACCACGTACCAGGCACGGCAGCCGCAGGTGCACCACGTACCAGGCACGGCAGCCGCAGGTGCACCACGTACCAGGCACGGCAGCCGCAGGTGCACCACGTACCAGGCACGGCAGCCGCAGGTGCACCACGTACCAGGCACGGCAGCCGCAGGTGCACCACGTACCAGGCACGGCAGCCGCAGGTGCACCACGTACCAGGCACGGCAGCCGCAGGTGCACCACGTACCAGGCACGGCAGCCGCAGGTGCACCACGTACCAGGCACGGCAGCCGCAGGTGCACCACGTACCAGGCACGGCAGCCGCAGGTGCACCACGTACCAGGCACGGCAGCCGCAGGTGCACCACGTACCAGGCACGGCAGCCGCAGGTGCACCACGTACCAGGCACGGCAGCCGCAGGTGCACCACGTACCAGGCACGGCAGCCGCAGGTGCACCACGTACCAGGCACGGCAGCCGCAGGTGCACCACGTACCAGGCACGGCAGCCTCAGGTGCACCACCAGGCACGGCAGCCGCAGGTGCACCACCAGGCACGGCAGCCGCAGGTGCACCACCAGGCACGGCAGCCGCAGGTGCACCACCAGGCACGGCAGTCGCAGGCGCACCACCAGGCACGGCAGCCGCAGGCGCACCACCAGGCACGGCAGTCGCAGGCGCACCACCAGGCACGGCAGCCGCAGGCGCACCACCAGGCACGGCAGCCGCAGGTGCACCACCAGGCACGGCAGCCGCAGGTGCACCACGTACCAGGCACGGCAGCCGCAGGTGCACCACGTACCAGGCACGGCAGCCGCAGGTGCACCACGTACCAGGCACGGCAGCCGCAGGTGCACCACGTACCAGGCACGGCAGCCGCAGGTGCACCACGTACCAGGCACGGCAGCCGCAGGTGCACCACGTACCAGGCACGGCAGCCGCAGGTGCACCACGTACCAGGCACGGCAGCCGCAGGTGCACCACGTACCAGGCACGGCAGCCGCAGGTGCACCACGTACCAGGCACGGCAGCCGCAGGTGCACCACGTACCAGGCACGGCAGCCGCAGGTGCACCACGTACCAGGCACGGCAGCCGCAGGTGCACCACGTACCAGGCACGGCAGCCGCAGGTGCACCACGTACCAGGCACGGCAGCCGCAGGTGCACCACGTACCAGGCACGGCAGCCGCAGGTGCACCACGTACCAGGCACGGCAGCCGCAGGTGCACCACGTACCAGGCACGGCAGCCGCAGGTGCACCACGTACCAGGCACGGCAGCCGCAGGTGCACCACGTACCAGGCACGGCAGCCGCAGGTGCACCACGTACCAGGCACGGCAGCCGCAGGTGCACCACGTACCAGGCACGGCAGCCGCAGGTGCACCACGTACCAGGCACGGCAGCCGCAGGTGCACCACGTACCAGGCACGGCAGCCGCAGGTGCACCACGTACCAGGCACGGCAGCCGCAGGTGCACCACGTACCAGGCACGGCAGCCGCAGGTGCACCACGTACCAGGCACGGCAGCCGCAGGTGCACCACGTACCAGGCACGGCAGCCGCAGGTGCACCACGTACCAGGCACGGCAGCCGCAGGTGCACCACGTACCAGGCACGGCAGCCGCAGGTGCACCACGTACCAGGCACGGCAGCCGCAGGTGCACCACGTACCAGGCACGGCAGCCGCAGGTGCACCACGTACCAGGCACGGCAGCCGCAGGTGCACCACGTACCAGGCACGGCAGCCGCAGGTGCACCACGTACCAGGCACGGCAGCCGCAGGTGCACCACGTACCAGGCACGGCAGCCGCAGGTGCACCACGTACCAGGCACGGCAGCCGCAGGTGCACCACGTACCAGGCACGGCAGCCGCAGGTGCACCACGTACCAGGCACGGCAGCCGCAGGTGCACCACGTACCAGGCACGGCAGCCGCAGGTGCACCACGTACCAGGCACGGCAGCCGCAGGTGCACCACGTACCAGGCACGGCAGCCGCAGGTGCACCACGTACCAGGCACGGCAGCCGCAGGTGCACCACGTACCAGGCACGGCAGCCGCAGGTGCACCACGTACCAGGCACGGCAGCCGCAGGTGCACCACGTACCAGGCACGGCAGCCGCAGGTGCACCACGTACCAGGCACGGCAGCCGCAGGTGCACCACGTACCAGGCACGGCAGCCGCAGGTGCACCACGTACCAGGCACGGCAGCCGCAGGTGCACCACGTACCAGGCACGGCAGCCGCAGGTGCACCACGTACCAGGCACGGCAGCCGCAGGTGCACCACGTACCAGGCACGGCAGCCTCAGGTGCACCACCAGGCACGGCAGCCGCAGGTGCACCACCAGGCACGGCAGCCGCAGGTGCACCACCAGGCACGGCAGCCGCAGGTGCACCACCAGGCACGGCAGTCGCAGGCGCACCACCAGGCACGGCAGCCGCAGGCGCACCACCAGGCACGGCAGTCGCAGGCGCACCACCAGGCACGGCAGCCGCAGGCGCACCACCAGGCACGGCAGCCGCAGGTGCACCACCAGGCACGGCAGCCGCAGGTGCACCACCAGGCACGGCAGCCGCAGGCGCACCAACAGGCACGGCAGTCGCAGGCGCACCACCAGGCACAACAGTCGCAGGCGCACCACCAGGCACAACAGTCGCAGGCGCACCACCAGGCACGGCAGTCGCAGGTGCACCACCAGGCACAACAGTCGCAGGCGCACCACCAGGCACAACAGTCGCAGGTGCACCACCAGGCACGGCAGCCGCAGGTGCACCACCAGGCACGGCAGCCGCAGGTGCACCACCAGGCACGGCAGCCGCAGGTGCACCACCAGTCACACCCCCATGCCGAGGACCGGCCAGGGAAGCACCATCCTCACGGAGGGGAGGAAAATCCCCCACACTGAATACAGAAGCCGTCTCCATTCGAGGAACCTCACACTGGGCAGCGTCATGGCCCTCCTCCCCCAACCCGTTCTCGCAAATTTAATAAGTCAATATTGACTTATTAAATATGTGCACAGGTGACATACTTAACATAATAGATACCCTTAAAAAGATTCATAGAAAACACCGACCTTACCTAACCTTGTTAGTATCTTAAGATAAGCATCTTATTGCTTCGTAATTACAATTATTACCTAACCTATAATAGGTATAGGTTAAGTAATAATTGTAATTACGAAGCAATAAGATGCTTATCTTAAGATACTAACAAGGTTAGGTAAGGTCGGTGTTTTCTATGAATCTTTTTAAGGGTATCTATTGTGTTTAGTATATCACCTATGCACGTAGTTAATAAGTCAATATTGACTTTACGAATTTGCGAGAACGGGTTGCCTCCCCACAGCGGAAGCACGTGCGGGCCTGCCCTGGATAGAAAACTCGGAGCGGATGACCACAGCACATAACCTTGGAGGGGATGGGCTCCTTGAGGCGCATATGCAGCGTGCGAGTACCCAGCCGGAGGCCCCGCAGCCACCCGGCACTAAACAAGTTGTACCGATGACGCAACACCGTACCATACCTCGTAAACACAGAAGAAAGCTCCACCTCAGGAAACGTAACAGGTACCCCGTGCACGCTCACAAAGGTCAGTGGACCCCACGGATCAGAGACAGTCACAGACACAGCCGAATGAGGAAGGGGAGTCGTCCGCTCGTTCCAACACCCCACAAACCGCTCGTATCCAGGTGGCGTGGCAAACGTCACCGCCACGCGAGTGGGAGAAAATTTCTCGAGACCGAGGAGATCCTTAATATCCACCTTAAGGACATCCAAAAGCGCAGCCGCCACTAGTTCCCAATCCACCGGCGCAGAGAACTCCAGCCGAGCAGTATTCACACGGTGAATGCGGCCATCACCAGCCGCCGCCATATTGCTGACCTCCGCCTCAGTCAGCTGGCGCCCCACAGCAACGAGCAACCACCACCAGTCAGCGACAAACAGCTACTGGCAGCCAGAGCCCGACGTTCACGCCCCCCAGAGGCAGAGGATGGAATCCAATTTTTTGGAGTAAGTAGTGCCCCAGAGGGAATTCATTTCGTTGATGATGTAACTATTCAGCCAGTGTTGAGGGTAACGTATTTGTGTATAGTTAATTATCGATCTAAGAGACAGTATTTAATTGCTCAGGGGCAATTAAGGGTAAATTATCAACCTCATAGCAATTTAGACATAGAATTGTAGTAAACTATCAAGTGGGCAATAGTATCCGATAACATAACTCGTGCTAGGATTAATTAGCCGTCCATAGTACAGTAATTAAGGGGATTACTCACTGAACGCTTGACGAGTCGACAAGTGTCTGTATAATTCAGTTACGAGTGACTGTTGTGACAGTAGTGACTTTGTCTGCAGCCGACAAGATTAAGTTAAAGTAAGAGTTGTTGCAGACTGCTGTTGGCAGTGAATTAACATGATTATCACTATCAATATTAACATAATCAATTAGCCATTGATTGGTGATCGTCCAAAAGACGAAGTGTTAACGAAAGAAACTAATTAAGGAGGGTTGCTGGAGTTGCCAGTAACCCCACTAGTTATTGTGATATCATTGAAGGCTGCTAGTTTGATTACATTGCAACTGCCTTGCAGGGGCGGGCTGCAAAAGCGTAAAGTACTGATAGGAGGTTACCAGAAACATGTCTCCTAAGCTACCTACCTTGTTGTTGCAATTTGCAATTATAGACATAGTATCTTATTGCTTGATTGCGTCTGCAACCAAGAATTAATTGCATCAATAAATATTCGTGAGACCCGTGACCTACCGTCAGATTGGCTGTCAGCCAATGATGAAGGTCGACGGCCTAGTGTAAGGAATCTCAAACTTTTGAGGTCTCGGCATTTGCTCGCTCCTTCATAATTCTTCTTTGGTCTTTAGAGTGGGAAATAAACTGCTTGCTACATTTAACGTGTTAACTAACCCTTAACGTGTTAGCGAAGGGACTAGTCAGTCCCTTTCTCAGGAGGTCCATCTAGACTTTCAGTTTGAAGTTAATGGATGTACTAAAATTGTTATGAAAAATCTCACACTTAATAAATAGGAACTATGACTATAAATTCTGAAAACTTACCAAAACATAATCATAGGATAAATATACAATGTTACAGGAAACTCATTTATGTGGTTAAAACAATTCAAGTATGGCAGTACTTGGTCAACATCCACAGTGAGTGGATGCTGATCTTTTGTGTAGAGATAATTGTCAAGTAATATCAACAACAGTCCTAGTTACAGTGAATAGATGCTGACTGTGTATGTAGAGGAAATTGTCAAATAAGTTCTATATAATAATTAACAGGTCTTAACTAAGAGCCAAGAATTACACATTATTCTATCTATAAAAATATAATCTAATGATAATGCCTAAACAAATAATAGCTACACATCATTCAAGACAACAAGAAATCAAACACCCAATCAAAACCATATAGACTATTCCTGTACTTAATAATACAGGCCTACAATAATCACACCTACTAATTAAACAATAATTGAACTTAGGCCTTTATATAAAAATCTAAAATCACTAATTTGAAAGCAGACATCCTTTTATATAAATAAATTGTCAGATTCAAGTACTTTTAAACATATGAAATAAATACCAGTAATAATTAAGCCTTGAATGAAATACTCCACATTATAATAAAAATTCTGGAGTCAGTCTGATAATGCAATGTTTTGGGTAATCAAATGCCAGATTCAGGAAAATGCAAATGTCAGAATCAGGCTAATATAATTGTCAGTCAGGCTATTATAATTGCCAGTCAGGCTAATATAATTGCCAGTCAAGATAATATAATTGCTCGAGTCAGCCTAATAAAATTACCTGACCCAGCCTAATATAATTGTCTGAGCCAACCTAATATAATTGCCTGAGACAGCCTAATATAATTGGCTGAGTCACCTTAATATAATTGCTTGAGTCACCCCTAATATAATTGCCTGAGTTACCCTAATATAATTGTCTGAGTCAGGGCAATATTTGTGCCAGTCAGGCTAATATAACTGAAAGTGCAGCAAATATAATTGCCAGTCAGGCTAATATAACTGAAAGTGCAGCAAATATAATTGCCAGTCAGGCTAATATAACTGAAAGTGCAGCAAATATAATTGCCAGTCAGGCAAATAATTGCTAATCAGGCTAATATAATTGCTAGACAGGATAGTACAATTGCCTGAGTCAGGCTAATATGACTGGATGAGTCAGGCTAATTAATTGCTATGCCACCTAATATAGACTACATGTAATTGCTAAAGTTAAGCTAGATAAACACAAAATTCTGACCCGATCATTTATAAATGCCAGTCACTCGACTATAACTTTTGAAGTGACTTATATTTCTGACAAATAGAAAAACTCATAAATAGGCCTAAACAAAAAATAAGAAATGGACAAGTTTGCACAGGGCTCTGATGAGCTTGTAATTCATTCAGTAAAACTAATAAATATTTCTTCTGCCTGAAAAAGTCTCATGTTGCAACCTGAGTACATTCCCAACAACACCCAGCTCCAATGTTAAATAATTTAATCTTACAACAAAAATGTCCACAACTTCGCTATAGAGATGATAATTAATTTTAGACACTTCAATAGTAAACATAGATAGAATATACATTATTATTTAAATATGCAGAAAAAACATTAAAACTTTGTTTTATCTCTGTAAAAAAATATATATATATTTCATTACTTATTATAATTTTTGAGTTTTTCCTACACTGACAGCTTCTTTAGTTCGATATTTGGTGTGTGAGGAGCTTTTAACTTCCACATTGACAGCTACTGTAGCTCTTGCTTGGTCGATGAGGCGCATTTAACTATCATAAAAGAACAATATTATAAAATACCTTTAGCTCTTTACCTTTCATGGTGAAGCATATTTCTCAAACAAAATGTAATAATTACCTCTGTGGGACATCTAACTGACATGTTGATAGTACAATATTTTAATGATGAGGCTCAATTTCCAATGATTTATTAGAGTAAAGTTAAGTTAATGTACTAATATGTGCCTCATTATCCTGCAATATTCTCTATCATCTCCCACACTCAAAATGTTTATCCTGTACCTGAATGTATTTTCTTGTGTCTCTGCATACTTCTAAGAAAATTGAATCTCTTCCCACACTCTGGACATTCGTGAGGCTTCTCACCTGAATGCACTAACATGTGTTGCTTCAAATTCCCATGCTGACTGAATTTCCTCCCACACTCTGGACACTCGTGAGGTTTGTCACCTGAATGCACTAACATGTGTTGATTCAAATTTCCAAGCTGACTGAATCTTTTTCCACACTCTATACACTGGTGAGGTTTCTCACCAGAATGTATAAAAATGTGCTTTATTATAGTTGCACGGTCTTTAAATTTTCTGCCACACTCAGCACATTCAAAAGGTGTTTTATCAATATGAGCCATCCTATGCCTGTTCATATGTCCAAGCTGCCTGAATCTCTTCCCACATTCTGGGCACTCTTGAGGTTTGTAATCCAAATGCACCAACATGTGCTGTAATATGGTTGCACGTTGTTTAAATTTTCTGCCACACTCAGCACATTCAAAAGGTCTTGCATCCGTATGCACTATCCTGTGCCTCTTCATTTGTTCAAGTTGCCTGAATTTCTTCCCACATTCTGGACACTCGTGAGGTTTATCACCTGAATGCACTAACATATGAATCTTCACACTTCCAGGGTGACTGAATTTCTTCCCACACTCTAGACATTCATGAGGTTTCTCACCTGAATGCACTAACATGTGTTTCTTCATACCTCCAAGATAACTGAATCTTTTCCCACATTCTGGACACTCATGAGATTGCTCACCTGAATGCACTAACATATGAATCTTCATACTTCCAGGGTGACGGAATTTCTTCCCACACTCTGGACAATGAGTTTTCATCTTCTTTATGATAGGTGCAGTTTGTGTGAAACTTTTCTCCTACGGATGACTCCACAACTGGTGATGTTGTGAGAAGCGTGCACGGTGGAGCGTCAATGTTGACGGTTGGGCAAGGCTTGAGCGCTGTTTCTTAGTTAGAATTGATGTGAGCACTTAGTGGTCAATTGTGGTGCTTCTTCTTCTTTATGATAGGTGCAGGTCGTGTGAAGGTTTTCTCCTAATGTTCATGTCAAACTTATGCTGATGTTTTGAGATAATGGCGTCGGACGTTCATCAAAGCGTTCCAATATTTTTTTCTGGTTCCACATCTTGTTTTTTCTACTTCTTATTTTTGTTCATAACTGATTTCCTATATTTAACACTTATATTTTTCCTTATGTTTTGCAATCAATGAATGTACTTGTAATCCTTTCTTTAAATATAATAACACAAGCTGACATACTTTTTGAAGGAAACTCTTCTCCTCAACAGTCTTTAACATGATTGGGAAGGTCATTCCACATTCTGGGTCACTTGATTTGTAGAGCATTTCTAGTTTGATTAAGTTGTACTCTTTGAATATCAAAAAGGTATTTGTTTCTGGTGTGGACGTATTTATAGGTAATAATCTTTAGCTAAAATTTGCCTATGTTTATTAATCAACTTTTTTCTTTGATTTCATTTACTACCTAGGTTGCTTAGCCTCGCCATACTCCCTTACTCCATTGTACCCCTGGCTTTGCCTGTGTCTCAAAATGCAAATTAATACTTAGTGTACCTGAGAGTACTTGTAAGGACTCTTCCCTTGTAAGCTACCTCATTTTTCTTTTTCTTTTTTGTTCATTTTGTGTTTGTTTTGTATAGTCTTGTTTATATATATTTTTTATCTTTGCTCCTTTTATTTCAAATTTCAATTTTGTAAGGGCCATTCTTGCCTTGTTTTCCAACAACCAGCCTTTTTATGCAGACAAGTATAGACCCAGAACTAAACCTCTTATCCACTATCTATGACAATCATCACTTTAATGATCAAAATAGCAGATATTATACAGCACATGATGTAAACAATGTATTAACACATAATCACAATATCTCTGTAATCAACTTGAACGTTAGATCTCTAGGTAAACACTTCGATGTTAGTGCCTCGATTGAAACTATTGACTACAAATTCTCTTTTATTATACTTACTGAAACGTGGTTAAAAGAGGACGCTACTCAACTCTTTAACATGCATAACTACTCGGCAATTCACAACTGTCGTCAAATTCAGAGAGGTGGTGGTACTGCTCTTTACTACCACCAAGAACTAACATGCTTAAAAGTAATTAGAACTAGAGACTGCTGTGGGGAGTATATCTTCGCCAGTTTCAGAGTCAAGGGTGCTGAGTCTGTCCTGTCTGTGGGTGCAGTCTAAAGAATTCCTAACACAGATGTGTCCGAATTCAACTCAAACCTTAGAAATCTAATACTAGATAACAGACTGAACAAAAACCATCTAATTTTCGCAGGGGACTTTAATATTGACCTCTGCGAGCCTGAACACCCTACTGCTGTTAGCTTCCTCAACTGTATGAATTCCTGCTTCCTTATACCCTTAATCACTAGACCTACTAGAATCACTGATAGTACTGCCACGACTCTAGATCACATCTGGACCAACATAACCTCTCCGCTTACTTCAGGTATAATCACCGATAGCACTACAGACCATTACCCCACATTTCTTTTAACTACCATTAACAAACCACCTCTAGAGACAAGGGAGTTCAGCTTTAGGCTGCACATTGAAACTGCTATAGACAATTTTATAAATGCTGCTGCTAATGTCAACTGGGAGTCCGAGTTAGGTAACATAGGGGACATCAACCTAGCAGTGCAATCTTTTCTTCAAAAAACTCTCAGCTTTTATAACACCCACTGTCCTATGCTTACGAAACAAGTCACAACCAAAAGGCTTAACAATCCTTGGCTTACAAAGGGAATACTAAAATCCATAAATAAAAAACACGACCTTGAGAAGAAGTATAGGTTAGGAACCGTCTCGAAAGAATTCTCAAAGAATTACTCGTTAGTGCTATCTAAAATAATTAGACGAGCCCAAACTAAATACTACGAAGATAAATTTACCCAAATAAAGAGCAACATTAAAGATACTTGGAGCACAATTTCACAAATATTGGGGTCAAAGAAGATTTTAAATAACAAACCAACACTCCTGTCCAATAACGATGGTCAGCTTTCAGCCTCTGATTCTGCTATTGAGTTCAATAGGTTCTTCTCTTCCATTGGGTCATCCCTTGCAAATGACATTCCATCTTCCAGTACTGATGTTAAGGACTATCTTACAGGTAACTATCCACAGTCTCTGTACCTAAAGCCTACAAATTCCACTGACGTTAATGAGATAATCCTTTCCCTTAAAACCAAGTCTAGTGCCCTTGAGGAGATAAAAACTTTAATTTACAAAAAAGCCTCCAGATCTTTAGCTCCTGCTATTGCATTGCTCTTCAACAAGACTTGAACTCCAAATCTTTCCAGATATTCTAAAAAAAAGCGAGAGTAACCCCTGTCCACAAATGTGGTGAGCTCACAGATGTTAACAACTACAGACCTATATCAATCCTGCCTAACTTGTCAAAAATATTTGAAAAACTAATCTACAAGCAGCTTTACTCTTATCTAGCCAAACACAATGTACTTAGCTCTTGTCAATATGGCTTCAGAACCCCCCAAAAAAGCACTAACGATGCACTTATTAGTATGATTAACTTGATTCATGCAGCTCTTGATAAAAATGAGTTTCCTGTTGGGTTATTTGTGGACCTGCGTAAGGCTTTTGACACTGTCACCCACCAAAACCTTCTTCTTAAATTACATCATTATGGAGTCAGAGGACACTCCCTGCAATACCTCTAGTCTTACCTTACTGACAGGCTCCAGTATGTTTCTGTGAATAATTCAATTTCTCCCACCCTACCCATCAACATCGGTGTTCCTCAGGGCAGCGTACTTGGCCCTCTCCTCTTTCTCATCTACATTAATGACCTTCCAAATGCCTCCCAACACCTCAAACCAATTCTATTTGCTGACGACACAACCTTCATTTACTCCAGTCCTGACCCCCTTGCTCCAAATGCCACAGTAAATACTGAGCTAAATAAAGTCCATCTTTGGCTAACCGCCAACAAACTCACCCTTAACATTGACAAAACTTTCTATATTCTGTTTGGCAATAAATCCTCTAATCAAAATAAATCTCAGAATAAACAATACCCAAATTTGTAACAAAATAGATGGCAAATTCCTTGGCGTTCTCATTGACCACAAGCTGAATTTTCCAGGGACACATTCTAAATATATAAAAAAAAGTTTCAAAAACTGTTGGCATTCTTTCTAAGATCAGATATTGTACCCCGCCCTGCCCTGGTGACACTCTATTACACCCTCATCTTTCCATATCTCAACTATGGTATTTGTGCTTGGGGTTCTACTACCCCAAGCACCGGGAGACGGTCGGCCGAGCGGACAGCACACTGGACTTGTGATCCTGTGGTCCTGGGTTCGATCCCAGGTGCCGGCGAGAGACAATGGGCAGAGTTTCTTTCACCCTATGCCCCTGTTACCTACCAGTAAAATAGGTACCTGAGTGTTAGTCAGCTGTCACGGGCTGCTTCCTGGGGGTGGAGGCCTGGTCAAGGACCAGGCCGCAGGGACACTAAAGCCCCGAAATCATATCAAGATAACCCAAAATCATTTACGTCCTCTAACTACTCAACACAAAGCTGCTATTAGGACAATATCCAACTCTAACCCCAGACATCACTCGGTACCCCTACTCAAATTTCTGAATATGTTAGACATTAAGTCACTGCACATTCTCTCATGTGTATTATACATATATAAAACGCTGAACTGTAATGCCAATTCTAACCTCAAAAGCTTCATTGAAGGTTGTAACAGAACCCATGAGCACCACACCAGAAACAAATACAGTTTTGATATTCCAAGAGTACGACTTAATCAAACTAGAAATGCTCTACAAATCAAGGGGCCCAGAATGTGGAATGACCTTCCTAATAATGTTAAAGACTGTACCTCTCTCAACCAATTTAAGATAAAACCGAAGCACTACCTAATAAATTCCCTGTAACCTACCTTACCCCTCTAGCTATTGTTAACCCATGTCTGTTTTTTTTTTTAAACACCGCTGTTTGTCGACCTAATTATATTTGTGCTGCTTTTTCAGCCATGTTCCCCCTTTCTTATTGTTATTTTAATTTGTTCTCAACACATTTTATACTTTAAACTCAATTAGTATTAAGTTTTAGTCTTTAATGTTTTTCCTGCCCGAAACCCTTTGCGTAATAGTGGCTTTAGGCATTGTATGTCCCAGCTCTATCTATAAACCTAGCAATTTTTGTAAAAATCTCTTGTATGTATGTACCTTACCTGAATAAACATTTATTTATTTATTATTTATTTATTTATGTAATCTATGATGAGGTCTGATAAAGACCTTTTGTGCCCTCTGTAAAGCTTTTGCGCTACCGCTCACAGGATGAGTATGGGGTGCACAATAAACTAGCCGCCTTCGGCGGCAACAGTAAAAAAAAAAATCAAATCATAGGGAGAAAAGCCAAGGTCTGCTTCAATGGAGCAGTCTCCAGAACAATGAATATGGAACTCGGGACCCCCCAAGGCGGAGTCTTAAGCCCTACACTATTCAATGTATTTATGAACGCCATTGCAAATATTGATTTTCCGGAAGGAACACAACAAGTGGGATATGCAGATGGTGTCCTAATACAAGCTCCCACCTTGGGAAAAATTGAACAGTCCATTGAACTCCTTGGAAGGAAATGTATTGAGCTCGGTTTCACTTTCTCCACAAACAAGACGAAGGCAAGAGAGCCGGTCGGCTGAGCGGACAGCACACTGGATTTGTGATCCTGTGGTCCCGGGTTCGATCCCGGACGCCGGCGAGAAACAATGGGCAGAGTTTCTTTCACCCTAAGCCTCTGTTACCTAGCAGTAAAATAGGTACCTGGGAGTTAGTCAGCTGTCACGGGCTGCTTCCTGGGGGTGGAGGCCTGGTCGAGGACCGTGCCGCGGGGACACTAAAAGCCCCGAAATCATCTCAAGATAACCTCAAGATATACTCCCATCACAAGCGGAGAGCAAATGAAGAACTGCAAATTAATGGTGTAACACTTGAATGGGTTGACCACTATCGGTACCTTGGCGTCACTGTCGGCTCTAACACGGGGAAGAAAGAGAAGCTCAATCAACTCATAGGAACATCCAAAAGTCGACTCAGGGCACTGAAAGCTATGACCTGGAATGGACATGGAGCCTCTATTGCCGTGCTTAAAGTGATGTACACAGCCTATGTGCGCTCCGTCATAGACTATGCCACTCCAGTTCTGTGCACCTACTCCCAAAGCGATATGAAAAGGCTTGAAAGCATTCAAAATGAAGCTATGACAATCATTCTTGGAGTTCCAAGAACTGCCAAAACATCTAATCTACGAGAGGAGTTGTCCCTCCCCAGTGTTAGAAGCCGAATTCAGGAGCTGTATGCTAAGCTTGCAATTAGGATAGCCAGAGATCCCCATTACAATGATATTGCTAAGAAAAAACTGAGCTCTGTGCTACTTTCAGGGGAAAAGAGGAGAAGCAAAAAATGGCATCACAGATCTGTCTGCTACCTCGAAGAGCTTAACCTGCTTGAGCAAGCCCGTGAACTCCTCCCTGTAGAGAGTTTACCTCCCTAGGAGGGTGACTCATGCAAGATTATCATCAATGAAATGGCAATGAAAAAATCCAACATGTTGCCACAAGAAATGAGGCAGAGTATCTCGAGGAAATTTATAAAGAAGCCGGAGATGAACTAGATCAAATCTACACTGACGGGTCATCCAATCCTGTCAATGGAAGGGCTGGTGCAGCATACATGGTAATCAAGGATAATACTTTCCAACGCAGAAATGAAGAAAAAGCGCGTATTGAGAACTATGCCTCTTCAACGCAAGCAGAGCTAACTGCCATTGTTATGGCGTTAAGTTTTTTTGAACGGAACACTAATGGTGCAGTGATCTGCACTGATTCAAAAGCAGCACTGCAAAGCCTAAGTAAAAATCGGGCAGAAAATCTTGCAATAGTCGCTGAAATTAAGAGAGCTGTGAGAATACTTACCAATCAGGGAAGAGTCATCAAGTTTCTGTGGATCCCCCCCCCCTCCCATGTTGGAATATGTGGGAATGAACGAGCAGATGTGCTGGCTGCTGAAGGCGCTGAAGGAGACCATATTGAATACTTCATACCCAAGACTCTACTTCAAATTAGAGGTATTGTCAGGCAACATCACCGTGACAAGATAACTGAGAAAAGGAGGATAGAAACACAAACTAGTGAATCTGTACGATGGTACAACATGGTTGCAGCTGGCAATCCCAATCATTATGGACGAATAGGAGGAGGACGCGGGAGAGAATCAGTAATGCCGAGAATCCGTCTGAGTTACAAATATCCATGGAGATACAGAATGGAAACGACTGTTGATCAGCGAAGTTGCAGAATTTGTGATGAGAGTGACGGACGCCACCTTGAACACTCTCTATGTGAATGTGAACACCTGAGAGACATTAGAAAAATGTGTAGAATAATAAACCCCACATTGTTTGAGTTAGGAAAACACTATTTGTCAAATATTGATACTGTTCTTAAGAGATTCCCCCAATTTGCACCCGCAAGATTTATTTATTATTTATTTATTTATGCATATACAAGAATGTACATAAGGAATGTGAGGATACAAATATGGTAATTACAGTCTTGTAAAGCCACTAGCACGCGCAGCGTTTCGGGCAGGTCCTTAATCTAAGAAAATTTTAAGGAGGTAAATACTTGCAAAATTATAGACAAAAAATGATAACAGATTACATGAAATGAAAAAAAAGATGAGAGAAAATTGTAGGTACAGTATATTAAAGCACATAGGTAGCTAAGATTGATTGCAATGACAGCTTGAATGGTAGTTGACAAAAAAATTGGTAGGCATAATACAGCAGAAACAATATAAGATTGGTTGCAATGACAGCTTGAATGGTAGTTGACAAAAATTGGTAGTCACAATACAGCATATGGCTAGCACATAAAAGAAGACAGCAATGAACACAATGATAAGGTTGTTTGAAATTACATAAAAATTAGGAGATTGGGTAACACTAGGTACAGAGCAAATTTAAAGCTCAGTGTAGGAAACTAAGAAGATGAAGTTAGGTACTTTTTGGTTTTGCTTTTAAATAAGGCAAAAGTTTTACAGTTTTTCAATTCACTAGGGAGTGAGTTCCATAAACTAGGTCCCTTAATTTGCATAGAGTGTTTACACAGATTAAGTTTGACCCTGGGGATATCAAAGAGATATTTATTTCTGGTGTGGTGATAATGGGTCCTATTACATCTGTCCAGGGAGAGTTTCAGAGCATGGTTTGCATTTAAGAACAGGGTTTTGTAAATGTAGTTGACACAAGAGAATGTGTGGAGGGAGTTAATATTTAGCAAGTTTAGGGATTTAAACAAGGGAGCTGAGTGTTGTCTGAAAGCTGAGTTAGTTATCATTCTGATAGCAGATTTTTGCTGTGTGATGATGGGCTTAAGGTGGTTTGCAGTGGTAGACCCCCATGCACAGATACCATAATTAAGATAGGGGTAAATTAGTGCATAATATAGTGAGAGGAGAGCAGAGTTAGGAACATAATATCTGATTTTGGAGAGTATACCAACTGTCTTAGAGACTTTCTTAGTTATGTGTTGAATGTGGGTGCTGAAGTTGAGTCTCTTGTCTAGGAATAGGCCAAGAAACTTGCCATCATCTTTATTACTGATGTTAATGTTGTCTATCTGTAGCTGAATTGCATTTGATGATTTGCTTCCAAATAAGATGTAGTAAGTCTTTTCGATGTTTAATGTTAGTTTGTTCGTTGACATCCATAAGTGGACTTTTTTTAATTCATTATTCACAACATTATTTAGTGTATGTGGGTTGAGGTTTGAATAGATAAGAGTAGTATCGTCAGCAAACAGTATAGGTTTGAGAATATTAGAGACATTAGGCAGATCGTTTATATATATAAGAAATAGAAGAGGTCCTAAGATGCTGCCCTGTGGCACTCCAACGGTAATTGGTAGAGTGGACGAAGTTGTATCATTGATGGTTACATATTGGTGTCTGTCACTAAGATAGGATCGGATGTAGTCAAGGGCAAGGCCTCGGATTCCATAATGCTGGAGTTTAAGTAAGAGGTAGTTGTGATTAACAGTATCAAAGGCTTTTCTTAGGTCAATGAAGAGTCCAATCGGAAACTCATTTTTGTCAAGGGCTGAGTAGATAACGTCAAGGAGACTAATGATTGCATCGTTGGTGCTCTTTTGGGACCGGAAGCCAAACTGGCAGGGGCTGAGTATGTCGAATTTTACGAGGTAGGAATAGAGCTGTTTGTAAATAATTTTTTCAAATATTTTTGATAGAATGGGTAGATTTGATATTGGTCTATAATTGTTTATGTCCGCCGGATTGCCTCCTTTATGGACTGGCGTTACTCTTGCTTTTTTGAGGATATCAGGGAAGGTGTGACACTCTATAGATTTGTTGAACAGTAGTGCTATGGGTGGGGCAAGGGCATGGGAGGCTCTCTTGTACACAATGGACGGAATTTCACTGGTGTTCCCTGCCTTGGTTTTTAGAGAGTGTATGATGGACACAACATCTGCCGGGCTGATTGGTGAAAGGAGAAGAGAGTTTGGATAGCTGCCTGAGAGATATGTGTTAATATGTGTCTGAGTCTGTGGGATTTTACTGGCAAGATTAGCACCAACCGATGAAAAGAAACTATTAAATTCATTTGCCATTTCTAAATCAGTTGACGGTATATCCCCATCCTTGTAGAGTTTTATTTGGTTATGTGAGTGTTGCTTAGTTCCTAGGATACTAGAGATAGTTTTCCAAGTGTTTTTCATGTTGCCTTTTGCTTCATTGAATCTATTCACATAATATGCAAGTTTTGCCTTTCTTATGATACTGGTAAGCATTGATGAGTACCTTTTAGCTACTTCCTTTGAAACTAGGCCAATCCTAACTTTCTTCTCATATTCATGTTTCTTGTTGATTGAGTTGAGAATGCCACTTGTGAGCCATGGATTGTTTAATCTTTTGTCAGTTACTTGCTTTGTAAGAAGGGGACAATGAAGGTTGATGCCCGAAACGCTTTGCGTAATAGTGGCTTTAGGCATTGTATGTACTAGCTATACCTATAAGTTAAACAATCCTTGTAAATATTTATTGTATGTATGTACCTTACCTAAATAAAATTGTATTGTATTGTATTGTATTGTTGTAGAGGCTTAGAGTTTTGGAGAGGAAGAGGTTAGCTAATGAATTTATATCATGGGTATTATTGAATTCAGAATCCCAGTTAATATTGTGAAGTGCCTCTGTAAGATTGTCTAAAGCTGATTCACTGTGTAGCCTAAATGAAAGTTTCTTGCTTTTTGGTGGTGTTATGTCCATGTTCGCTATGAGAAAGGTAGGATAGTGGTCAGTTGTTCTGTCGTAGATTATACCAGATACAAGGGGAGCTGTTATGTTTGTCCATATGTGGTCCAAGGTAGTGGCTGATGTTTGAGTGACTCGGGTAGGTTTGGTGATTGTTGGGATTAGCATACAGGAGTTCATGCTGTTAAGGAAATAGTCAACTTGAGAGCAATTTTGTTGACCCAGGTCAATATTAAAGTCTCCTCCCAGAATGATGTGGTTTTTGTTGAGATTGTTGTTTATAATAAGATTCCTTAGGTTGTCTGAGAAAGAAGCTTAACAGAAGAAAGAAGATAACACAAGCTTTTAAGGGTTGACAAATGTTAATCTTCTTGTTTGAGGAGCTGTTCATTGAGACAATTAAGCAAGTCCCCGCTGTGTCTGGGTACAAGTGACAGGATGAACAATCCAGCGGGTTTTCTTCCTTTTGGGGAGTGTTGTACATGCTGCTATGGTGGTATGTCTACTCACAAGATGAGTGACGCAGCCCAATAAACTCGACCCTCGGGGCAAAAATTAAAAATTAAAATATGCACCATGTGTTGCTGTTGTTGTTGATTTAGGGGGGCAACAATGATTTATTTGAAGAGTTAGTTAGTTTAGCTCGTTTATTATGCACCCCATACCCATCTTGTAGGCGGTAGTGGAAAGGGTTACAAAGGCACATCCTGCATGGGCTCAGGGACTGAACCCCACAATTCATTTAGCTGAGCAAGTTACAATCTTGATGAGCTAGTTACAAAATTCAGTATAAGTCGTCACATCAACAATGTGTTCGAGATCGACCACAAGTACAGTTTCTAAATTAAGCAACTGACATATGTGGAGAGCTAGTGTCACAATTGATATGTTTGTCCTGCACACCGCCCCCATCCAGAGGGCAGCGGTGGATAGGTTACAATCGCTTAGTTACTACCTACAGTTAGCAAACGGGATATTTGGCTAAAATTTCTGGTAGCAGATCATTTTGAATTAAATATTTACACATCGTTGGAACATTGGTTATAGAATTGTCTCTAAATTCACGTATTTTTTTCAAACCCCATCACATAGTGACGGAGGGTGTGCAAATAATTTTGTTGACACAGTTTACATATGGTCAGGTCTACATCGGCAGATAATGAGAATTCCCAGAGATACTTGTAACTGAGTCTAAGCCGAGCAGTAGTAACATCTAGAAGTCTGCTGATTTTATTGGATGAACCATAGATGTGTGGCTCCTCTTGCATGATAGTATGATGATACATGGAATTACTGGTGTCGATTTCACTTTGCCTCAGATCTACAAGATCTTGTTGAAGTTCTCGGTGTACTGCTGCTCTCAGATTGCTCATTGACAATCCAAGGTTACACTCAACAGCTCCTTTAAAGGCAGATTCTTTGGCTAACTTATTAGCTTTATCATGCATTCGGAGGCCAACATGAGATGGAGATCACATGAAATGGACTCTGTTACCATCCTTAATAATTTTGTTGTATTTGTGTCTAGCTTCGGACACGAGCATGTTACAGTTATGTCTTAAAGAGTTGCTAGAAACTTACCTGGTAGATTCCCGGCCGAAGATCTTGGCGCGCGGATTGAACACTCCTGGCTGGACTTTCTTTCCACACCTTACCTTGAGCTCGTCTTTGAATTCAGTTGGCTTCTTTGGGCCAGTGTGTGCTCACTGCAGCTACCGAGGGGCTCACAGCACCGGGGGAGGCCGGAGCCTCCCTAATGGACGCCTCCCCGAGCGGGGGGCGCCATGGATGTTGACAGCAAGTTCCAGAGAGGGAAACGTCTGCTGGAAAATGAGTTGGCTGATGCTACCCCAGAGCGAGATGCTAAGAGGATGTCTTCCCCCTCAGAAGACCTTCCTCTGATGGTACCTCATTCCTCGTTTGTGGTTGTCCTAATCCAGTCAGAATCAGGACAGTGCGTGTTTGCAAATGCTCGTACCTTACGTGCAGCAATTGAGGCTTCGGTATTGAGGTCACATTGCCTGCCCGAGACCATGCGTACCCTGGGTAGGGGTGCAGCACTGAAGCTACACATCAGAAAGAAGGATCTATCAGTTTAGTTTAGGTCATTTACTATGCACCCCATACCCATCTTGTGAGCGGTAGTGGAAAGGGTTATAGAGGTACATAATGGGCTCAGGGACTGAACCCTACAATTCATTTAGCTAAGCAAGTTACAATGTTGATGAGCTAGTTACAAAATTCAGTATAAGTCGTCACATCAACAATGTGTTCGAGATCGACCATACGTACAGTTTCTAAATTAAGCAACTGACATATGTGGAGAGCTAGTGTCACAATTGATATGTTTGTCCTGCACACCGCCCCCCATCCAGAGGGCAGCGGTGGATAGGTTACAATCGCTTAGTTACTACCTACATTTAGCAAACGGGATATTTGGCTAAAATTTCTGGTAGCAGATCATTTTGAATTAAATATTTACACATCGTTGGAACATTGGTTATAGAATTGTCTCTAAATTCACGTATTTTTTCAAACCCCATCACATAGTGACGGAGGGTGTGCAAATAATTTTGTTGACACAGTTTACATATGGTCAGGTCTACATCGGCAGATAATGAGAATTCCCAGAGATACTTGTAACTGAGTCTAAGCCGAGCAGTAGTAACATCTAGAAGTCTGCTGATTTTATTGGATGAACCATAGATGTGTGGCTCCTCTTGCATGATAGTATGATGATACATGGAATTACTGGTGTCGATTTCACTTTGCCTCAGATCTACAAGATCTTGTTGAAGTTCTCGGTGTACTGCTGCTCTCAGATTGCTCATTGACAATCCAAGGTTACACTCAACAGCTCCTTTAAAGGCAGATTCTTTGGCTAACTTATTAGCTTTATCATGCATTCGGAGGCCAACATGAGATGGAGATCACATGAAATGGACTCTGTTACCATCCTTAATAATTTTGTTGTATTTGTGTCTAGCTTCGGACACGAGCATGTTACAGTTATGTCTTAAAGAGTTGCTAGAAACTTACCTGGTAGATTCCCGGCCGAAGATCTTGGCGCGCGGATTGAACACTCCTGGCTGGACTTTCTTTCCACACCTTACCTTGAGCTCGTCTTTGAATTCAGTTGGCTTCTTTGGGCCAGTGTGTGCTCACTGCAGCTACCGAGGGGCTCACAGCACCGGGGGAGGCCGGAGCCTCCCTAATGGACGCCTCCCCGAGCGGGGGGCGCCATGGATGTTGACAGCAAGTTCCAGAGAGGGAAACGTCTGCTGGAAAATGAGTTGGCTGATGCTACCCCAGAGCGAGATGCTAAGAGGATGTCTTCCCCCTCAGAAGACCTTCCTCTGATGGTACCTCATTCCTCGTTTGTGGTTGTCCTAATCCAGTCAGAATCAGGACAGTGCGTGTTTGCAAATGCTCGTACCTTACGTGCAGCAATTGAGGCTTCGGTATTGTGGTCACATTGCCTGCCCGAGACCATGCGTACCCTGGGTAGGGGTGCAGCACTGAAGCTACACATCAGAAAGAAGGATCTATCAGTTTAGTTTAGGTCATTTACTATGCACCCCATACCCATCTTGTGAGCGGTAGTGGAAAGGGTTATAGAGGTACATAATGGGCTCAGGGACTGAACCCTACAATTCATTTAGCTAAGCAAGTTACAATGTTGATGAGCTAGTTACAAAATTCAGTATAAGTCGTCACATCAACAATGTGTTCGAGATCGACCATACGTACAGTTTCTAAATTAAGCAACTGACATATGTGGAGAGCTAGTGTCACAATTGATATGTTTGTCCTGCACACCGCCCCCCATCCAGAGGGCAGCGGTGGATAGGTTACAATCGCTTAGTTACTACCTACAGTTAGCAAACTGGGGAGATATTTGGCTAAAATTTCTGGTAGCAGATCATTTTAAATTAAATATTTACACATCGTTGGACCATTGGTTATAGAATTGTCTCTAAATTCACGTATCTTTTCGCACTCCATCACATAGTGACGGAGGGTGTGCGAATACTTTTGTTGACACAGTTTACATATGATCAGGTCGACATCGGCAGATAATGAGAATTCCCAGAGATACTTGTAACCGAGTCTAAGCCGAGCAGTAGTAACATCTAGAAGTCTGCTGATTTTATTGGATGAACCATAGATGTTTGGCTCCTCTTGCATGATAGTATGATGATAGATGGAACTACTGGTGTCAATTTCACTTTGCCTCAGATCTACAAGATCTTGTTGAAGTTCTCGATGTACTGCTGCTCTCAGATTCACACATCCTTGTATCCGACATTATTAAGTTGGGGATTGGCCTGTCAGGTGCTGACAGGTATTGTCGCAGGAGGTGGAGTCTCGGGCCCGGTATGGGAAGATTGGCCCAATTGACTACAGTGTTGATGTGGATGACATCCAGGCCGCTCTGCAGGTGTTAGGGAGTGCATCAGCGGGATTATTGGAAGTTACCAGGATTCGCGGAGCAGCAGGGCCGACATCCATGATCCGTGTAAAGTTCTCCCTCCTTGACCGGGTGGCACTACACAGGACCTCGTATTAGGTCCAGCCCTATAACTTCCCTGTGTTACAATGTTACGCTTGTCATCTATTGGGCCACAGTCGCCTCACCTGCCGTAATGCAGCACGTTGTGCAAACTGCGGCAAAACAGGCCATACTGACAGAGATAACGGTGGGTGCTCTGATGCACCTCCTGCTTGATACCTGCTTGATGGGGTTCTGGGAGTTCTTTTACTCCCCAAGCCCGGCCCGAGGCCAGGCTTGACTTGTGAGAGTTTGGTCCACCAGGCCGTTGCTTGGAGCGGCCCACAGGCCCGCATACCCATTACAGCCAAGTTGGTCTGGCACTCCTTTAAGAAAACAATCTAGTTTTCTCTTGAAGATGTCCACGGTTGTTCCGGCAATATTTCTGATGCTCGCTGGTAGGACGTTGAACAACCACGGATCTCTGATGTTTATACAGGGTTCTCTGATTGTGCCTATGGCACTTCTGCTCTTCACTGGTTCTATTCTGCATTTTCTTCCATATCGTTCACTTCAATACTTTGTTATTTTACTGTGCAGATTTGGGACCTGTCCACCCCCCCCCCCAGCATTCTCCATGTGTATATTATTTGGTATCTCTCTCGTCTCCTTTCTAGTGAGTACATTTGGAGAGCTTTGAGACGATCCCAGCAATTTAGGTGCTTTATCTCGTCTATGTGTGCCGTATATGTTCTCTGTATTCCCTCTATTTTAGCAATCTCTCCTGCTCTGAAGGGGAAAGTGAGTACTGAACAGTACTCAAGACGGAACAACACAAGTGATTTGAAGAGTACAACCATTGTGATGGGATCTCTGGAATGGAAGGTTCTCGTAATCCATCCTATCATTTTTCTGGCTGACGCAATACTTGCTTGGTTATGCTCCCTAAACGTTAGATCATCGGACATCATTATTCCCAAATCCTTAACATGTTGTTTTCCTACTATGGGCAGATTCGATTGTGTTTTGAACTGTGAGGGATCTAGATCCCTCAGCTAGTTTTCCTAGTTTCTAGATTAGGCTAGTCACTCTAGAAACTGAAGCTTTCAAAATAACATATACTTGTGGGGTGTTGAATGAAAGCTTATGTTATGGACTATCATTTGTGAGTAGTCAGAAGTCTGTGATTGCTCTGTAGAGAGAATTACAGAAATTTTTATGTTTCTGTGAAATAGGATGTGAGGTACTTGACTAAAAAACCGTTAGAGGTGGGGGGGAGAGTGGAGTGAACGTTGCCTTTCCCCCCCCACATGGGAGACATCACGCCACTCTGTTTAGGCCTCCCCCTCCTTGTGACGTCACAGGACGCCCGAGGGTGACGGAGGCATATGATTGGGTTAGGCATGTGTGCTCCAAGCCTAGTTTTGGCGCGAAGAGCTATGGTTGGATGCGGCACGAGGAGCCGTGCCGGCTCCAAGCTGATTGGTCAAGACAAGGTAGGGAGAAGGTATGGGCATTTTGAGTTTCCCTAGCGCGGGAAATCGTCAGTCTGAGCAGGGTAGCAGGTGGACTAGGACGTGTCTGGGTGGAGGGGGGGAGTTTTCCCCCTCCACCCCCGTTAATCGCTTCTGTCGTCCAAATTACTCATTGAATATGGCACTCCTGCCATCAGGGGTTGTGTCAAGGCCCAATTAAGTGAATTGGGGCCAAGGATTTACGGAAGGAACAGTAAAAAGCTTAAGAGACAGTTGACTGTGTTTACGCATGAGGCAGCAGGCAGAGCCTCATGGTGTAACAGGTGGGTCGAGTATCCTGTCTAGTGGCAATGGACAATTGGTGTTGGGCAGTGTAAGTGTGTAAGTGAGTGTGATATTACAGGCCTATGTTGGACTTTGCATTCCGCCAGGCTGCGTCAGTGTGGGGATGCCGCCGGCCATTGTCACCCCCAGCCGCGTGGGTACTCCTGTGGGCGGCAGCCTGCCAGCCTGAGGCACCCATGTGCGCGCCCACCCAGGCCACCCGTGTGGCCAAACCCCACCCCACCCTGCCCGCCAGCTCAGCCGGTGGGGTGCTATGACGTCATGCGCTACCCGTGGCCACCCCCAGGCCACCCGCCGCATGGTCCGGCCACATGGCCCGCGTGCCCGCGCGACGGCTACCACTACCATCCCCCCCCCCCTCTCAGCTCGGGAGGGGCGCTGTGGGCCACGCGGTGGCCACATGCCTTGGCCACTTTCCCGGGACAGCCTAGGGCCACATCTTGTCGACGCATGAGGAGCAAGCAAGCTAAGTGTTGTCAGCTAGTGTGGTAGTGACTTGGGAAATGAGGAAAAAATTAAGGGAAAGAGGGCAGTAGAAATGAGTACTATTACAGTGTGATGCATACCGGTGGAAATTCACGGAAAGAGTTGACTCAGAGCCTCGCAAGGCTAGAGAAGCAGCTGAGTGACAGCTGTCAGTAGGGCCAGGTGATTGATAGGGCGGTACCTGGAGATGGATATTATACACGGGACCACACTGTAGTAGACTGACTAGAGTATGTAACCGGTCAGTGTAGAGATTTACCATATAAGTGATCCAGCCTGTCGATTCTATATAATCGTTCAGACTGGATTAATGCCATAGAGTACCGTAAAATTATAATCATTAGAGGTAGTTAAGTACAATTACTTGGTGATATAATTTTCATTGATTATGTGAATGCCATTTCTATGTGTTCATTTGCATGTTTATGTACTGTGTTGTGTGGTGAGTCAGTAGATGTGATTGCTGACTGATTGCCTAATGATGTCATTAGCATGTGGGGTATGCTGACGGCATCATTATGTTGCAGGTTTGTGCAGTGTTGTTATCAGTTTATACGATATTATTGCCCCAGGAACTGTGTTGAGGGTTTAAGGGACCTCTAGGATTATTCAGGGGAATTCTCAGTACTTAATGAGAGCAGGCAATTGATGGGTTAATTGCCTTGCTGAGGTAAGTGTGTGTTCACAGTAGTCCTTTGCAATCGGGTGCAAAAAAGAGGGGGGGGGCAGTAATATTAGTATACTTTTGTGTGTTGCACAACCGTGTGTCATTATTGTGTGGGCACAGTAATTAGCGAGTTGCAGTAGCCGCAACCATATGTGGGCAGTGCTTTTATGATGTTGCATGCCATTGTAGTGTGACCTATGTAACGCTAGGGTTACTTTGTTTCTTTAAGTTGTGTTGAGGACTTAAGGATTCAGTGAGTTAATTAAGTAAGGGGTAATTAACTGGATAAGGGGTGCACACTTAGTATTGTGGAGTGAGTGAGGGCTGTTGAGAGAAAACAGTGTTGAGCTTGAGTGAGATACGTCTCGGGAGCAATTAATTGTCCGTGTGACAACTAATTGACCACTCTAGCTAATTATGTAATTAGCCTTCTCATCATGAATTCACGTAGTGGGAGAGGATCTGTCAGAGTCTGTCAGTATTTGTGTTAACGTAATATGCTCGAGACTAATTACCTTTCTGGGGTATAGCAATTAGTGGCTCAGGTTAATTAGTGGAGTAATTAACATTGGAGATCTCCGATGACTCGGTAAAGCGAGGTCATGGAGCTAGCATAAATCGTTGTATTAATCATATCCTGTCTGAGGACAGTGGATTAGTGGCACATCTTGTTAATTAGGGTAATTAACTCCTTTCCCGTGAATTCACAGTGTTTGATGAGACCTGCTTAGGCAGTGCGGAGTGAGACTTATTTATGGATGATTAATTATCGGTCCTGGTGACAGTTAATTAATCGCTCAGTATTAATTAGGGAATTAATTAGGGTAATTAACACTCACTAGTAATTTTTTGACACAGACTGTGGAGAAGCTACCAAGTTAGGGTAGGCTTAGTTAACGTAACTCAATGGGGATGTAATTAGTGGTCCGTTTGACCTTAATTGAGGATTACTCACTGAATACTTGCAAGGAGTCAAGTGTGATGTAATATAAGTTTGAGTTATTGTTAACAAGAGAGACAAGTGTTAAAGATTAACGTAGAGTATCATCATGTTGTTGCCTAGTGTGAGACAATTGTTTGTGATTACCGTAGTACTTTGTTGCTGACTGCTGCGATCAGTCAATTAACGTAATTAATCACTTAAGGCAATTTCTTTTGGTTGTCGTCTGGTGATGAGAGTAGAGTCATCTAGGGATCTGTGGAGCTGTGTCCCAGAATCCCGCCTTGCCTGTCTTTGTTACTGTTTACAACAGGGCAACTTCTTGTAGGGAGTTGCAAAGATTATTCACACTGGGTTGTGATAGGGGGGGTCACTGTTGGACTACCCGCCTAGTTACGTGGGTCTCTCCTGGGGGGCGGGAGGACCCCTAAGTTTGTGATTATAGTAGCTGTCAGGGAAACCGTGACACTATTGATTGCCTGCTTGTGTCTTTGTCTTCAGTGGATATCCTTCATTTGTTCAGTTAGTTCATGTTGTCAGCCCGAAGTGTCAGCAAGATGGAGCCTGCTGTCACTTCTCGAGGGGCTGTTGAATAGCTGTGTTGCAAATGCCACTTGATGTACAATAACGTAACCATTCGCTGTGGTGTAACTTAGTCTGTGATATTTTTCTTTGATTTGCAATATTGCGTCATCAGTGGGCACACCTGTGTTCAGGTTAGTTCAGTATGCAGCCTCACAGCAAGGGTTGCTATTTAGCTGTTTGTTATCGTGCCACTGGATGGACATTAACGTAACGTAAACTCGGTAATGTAGTAGTTAGTCTCTTGTTATTAATAAATTGTTATGTTATAGAAAACGGTCTTTGATGTCAACCCTTCAACCATATTATTCCATCATATTTCTGCATATTATTAAATGTTGATGTGATCTTGATAAGGCGGCTGTTCTTGGGAATTCGAATTCCAATTCATAGCGCCACATCAAATATAAATATTTGATTGTGAGAACCCGTCGGTTACCCTTTATTAGTTTAACGTCCTGTTTAACTAGGAGGAGCCAGCGGCCTATTGTGGACAGGTTTTCACCCCTGGTGTTGGAGGCCTGGCGGTTTGCTCCCGCTTTTCCTTTTTCTACTGGACTCATGCTTAACTGCCGTGTGCAGACTTTAAACTTGTAGTCCACCTCCTAAGGGAGGTAGGCGTAGAGAAAAATCTCACATGAACCTTGTATTTTGTTTCAGAGCCTCATTTTTGCCGTATCTGAGTACCTTTAATTTATCACCGTTAAACATCATGTTATTTTCTGCTGCCCAATCGAAAACTTTGTTAATGTCTGTTTGTAGTTTTTCAATGTCTTCAGCAGAGGTAATTTTCATGCTGATTTTTGTATCATCTGCAAAGGATGACACGAAGTTGTGACTTGTGTTTTTGTCTATATCTGATATGAGAATAAGGAACAGCAGTGGTGCAAGGACTGTACCTTGAGGTACAGAGCTTTTAACTGCGCTCGCACTCGATTTTACTTGATTGACTGTTACTCTTTGTGTTCTGTTCGATAGAAAATTGAGTATCCAGCGTCCTACTTTACCAGTTATACCCATTGACATTATTTTGTGTGCAATCACTCCATGGTCACATTTGTCGAATGCCTTTGCAAAGTCTGTGTATACAACATCTGCATTCTGTTTTTCTTCTAATGCCTCAGTGATTTTGTCATAATGGTCAAGTAGCTGTGAGAGGCATGATCTTCCTGCTCTAAATCAATGTTGGAATGCATTGTGGAGGTCATTGGTTTCCATGAATCTAGTGACCTGATTCCTGATCACTTTCTCAATTACTTTTATTATGTGGGACGTTTGTGCAACTGGTCTATAATTCTTTGACAATGCTTTGCTACCTCCCTTGTGTAGAGGGGCTATGTCTGCTGCTTTCAGCGCATCTGGTATCTCCCCCGTGTCCAAGCTCTTCCTCCACACTATACTGAGTGCCTGTGCTACTGGTACTTTGCATTTCTTTATAAATATTGAATTGCCTGAGTCTTGACCTGGGACTGAGTGCATGGGCATATTGTCAATTTCTTTTTCAAAATTTGCTACGCTCGTGTTGATATCAGTTATATTTACAGGTGTTTGGATATCAATCATAAAGAAATTGTCCGAATCTTCCACTTTCATGCTGTGTATCGGAGTACTAAACATATCCTAATACTGCTTTTTTAGGATTTTATTAATTTCTTTGCCATCCTCAGTGTATGAACCTTCACTAATACGAATAGGTCCAATACTGGCAGTTGTTTTTGCTTTGATTTAGCATATGTGAAGAAATATTTTGGGGTTTTCTTTATTTCTTGAATTGCTTTCTGTTCTAGTTGCCTTTCTTCAGTCTGATAGGAATGCTTCAGTCTCTGTTCGATTTCTTCAATCTCTCTGTTTAAATTATTTCTTCTTTGTATAGAGAGTCATGTCTGCTTAAGCATTTCCGTTCTTTTGTAATGTCGTCTGCGTTCTCTTTCTACAGTTGACCTCTTTCTGGCTTTCCTCAAAGGAACATGCTTCAGAAGTCAGTTTTTCTATTCCTTGTGTAATATTTTTATTTCTTAGAACATTTTCCCATTGAATGTTTGTAAGTTCCCTGTTTATTTTCTTCCAGTCTATCCTTTTATTATTAAAATTGAATTTATTGAATAATCCTTCTCGCTTGTTGTTTCTCTTGGGCCTACTACCGTTATTAATGTTAGTTTGCACTTCAATGAGCTTGTAGTCCGAGTACGTAGTGTCTGAGACAGTAATATCTCTGATTAGCTCATCAGTGTTCGTGAATATGAAGTCCAGCGTGTTTTCGTTCCTAGTTGGTTCTGTAATCTGTTGACTGAGCGAGAATTTGTCACAGAATCTCAGTAGTTCTCTGGCCTGTGGTTGGTTATTTCCAGGTTGATTTCCTGCTATAAAGTTACTGTTTACTATTCTCCATTTTAAACTGGGTAGATTGAAGTCTCCAAGGAAGATAATATCTGGTACTGGGTTTGCTAGGTTATCAAGGATGTTCTCTATTTTGTGGATCTGTTCAGTGAATTCCTCAACTGTTGCATCTGGCGGTTTGTATATTAAAATAATAAGTAGATTAATATTTTGTACCTTGATTCCAAGTACCTCTACCACCTCATTGGACGAGTTCAGGAGCTTTGTGCATGCCAGCTCCTCTTTAATATACAGACCTACTCCTCCACTTGACCTAATTACTGTCACATCTATATAGATTATAATTCGGATTCCAAATTTCACTATCCATGTGATCTTTTGTGTGGGTTTCTGTAAATGCACCAAATATTGAGTTCGATTCTATTAGGTGGCCATTTATGAACTTAACGTTATTTCTTGATTTTGATTTCAAGCCTTGTATGTTTGTAAATATGAATGATTTCCCACATTGCGTGTCACTTCTGGTGGGCGTTGGTAGGTCTTCCCCCCCCCCCACTCTACCCAGGTCCAGGGTGTGTTGTTTTGGAAGTGGTTCGTCCAGTTTTGGTAGTAGGACGGGTGTTGTGTGGTGTAGTAGCTGTGTGCTTGTTGATAATTTGTATTCTAGTCTTGTGGGTATCTCCGTTCCCCTCTGTAATCCTGTAGTGGTTCCATCTGACTGTTCCTCTCTCTTATATTTACTACTCTGTTTCTGCCTTCCTCTAAAAAATTTCCAGCAGTGTCATATTGATCTTCCCGTCCATAACGCTGTGTACCTCTCACATGGAATTCCGGACACTGAAGATTGTAGCATTTTTTGTCCCTAATTGAAAATTGACACAATTTAGGGTGGAAGTATCTACCCCCTGTTCCAGAACGGCATGTACCCCTCGCCAACATGTTCTTGCATCTTCGAGGATGCAGAAAATTGCATTTTGCTCCTAATTTTCCATATTTGCACATTCCTTGAGCGTAGAATTTGCAAATATTTTCAGTTTTTACGTTTTTCAGGGTATTTATACCTGTGCCTGTCTTGTCTACCTCTTTATTGGAGCCATCTCCGTCTTTCGTCCCAATTCCTTCATTTATGCACTCCCTCACTGTTGCTTTCATTGTTTATATTACCTGGCTCTGCAATATTGCTGTTGTTTTGTGCCACAATGCCCTCTTCCTCCACACTACTGCTGTGGTTCTCTAAACTACCTGTTCTTGAGTATTGGTCGTTATCCAGTGTTTTCTTTTCCCAGTCCGCATACATTACTGGAAGCTTTTCTGTGAATGGAATGACTCTGTGACTTGGGAATGTTTTTCATCAGTTTAGTTATGTTCTCCCACATTAACCTGTCATCTTTGCAAACACAGTAAATTCCTTGTCTGTTTGTGCATCCTGAAGATAATTCTGCACAGACCAGGTGAAATCTTATGTTACAGATGCAACACTTGATGCCTACAGTATGCCTTCCCAATACTTCTGAACACTCGCCACACATCTCCATTGTCTGATGTATTGTATTGTATATGCAGTGCTTCACTATATGGATCACTTGTTGATTTCTGTAATTTTACTCTTTATAATATTATATATTATAATATTATATTCTAGGGACCTGCCCGAAACGCTACGCGTACTAGTGGCTGTACAAGAATGTAACAACTCTTGTATATATCTCAAAAAATATGTATATATTTATAATATTATATGTATACCGTATATTTGTAAAATTATGTATGTTATTTTGTTCAAACTTTATGGCAGGTACTCAGCGTAGGATAGCGACGATGGTTCCCGGAGTAGTACAGTTGACCCCCCTGTTGTCCCAGGATGATGCCACCAGTTTCCTATTACTCGATTTATAACTCTGCTTTATTATTGCTTGTATTATTACAAGGAATTTTCTGCCTAATTCCCGGCTTGCAATGGTATTCACTCACTTTATTACTAATTCCTAGTCCACATTTCCATATTACACTATATATTGTCTGTATATTATTACTGAGGGACATGTCCTGGGGTAGGCCTCGTGGCTTGTGTAAACACAGCCTATCTGATGCTGTCTCTTGCCACTATTCTATATTTATAATATTCTATGCACGTTAATCCTGCACTTCCAACTTATATGTGTGTTGTTCTATATTTATAATATTCTATGCACGTTTCTCCTACACTTCCAACTTATATGTGTGTTGTGATACCCGTTCCACTTCACTGTTCCATGAATCATTGTTCACTATTTTTTCCTTATATCGCCTACACGCATGTACACAGAGCCTCGTGGCACTGCTTCCACGTGGTCTCCCGTTTATTCTCTGTTTAACACAAAGTTCCATTTTTAATGACTGTATTCAACTTTCCAACGGGTCACTATGCACTTTGTGATGTCTGTAATCAGTAATCCATAGCTGCAGTCGTAAGAAATCCCGGTAAATGTCACGATTTTAATGGAGCGCGCACGATAGGTCTTTCCCCCTCCCTCAACCCAGACAGACGGACCTCGCTGCCTTTTATGCCATGGCCATCACAAGGTTATGTCCAAGAGTTGCCCGGTATATCTTGAGGCCCTCCAGTTGGACATTGATCATAAAACAGTGGGGACTCCTCGAAATGATCTGTTCCAGAGGTTGGGTGCTCTCAATCAGCCTATTGCTTCTTCTCGCCTCCAGGTGTCCTCTGGTCGGGCCTCTTCACAAGTAGGTACTAGCAGACGCTCTTGCCTGTCCCAGTCACATGCCTCATACGCCCAGGTTGCTAATCGATTTTCCCTCCTGGGTAGCCTTGACATGGACGGAAACTCATCCACGGATACAGACATGGACGTTCAGTCTCGGCCAGAGCCTAGCACTTGTCACCCTCCAGCCTCTCCTCAAAGAAGCCAACATCGGCGTCGTCGACACACCCATCGTTCAGGAGGTAGCAACAGATAGCCCTGATGATCCTCTGGTCCCCCAGGTGCTTTCCCAGGGGATTGTGGCACCGGTGAAACATGAGGCCCAGAGCGAAGCACCCACCAGTCGCAGACCCCGTCAACAGAGTTCGCGAGTCGATCACCGCTTCCGTCAGGCAGAGAGAAGCAGTTTCAAGCTCAACAGCCCTTGGACTGGCTGACATTGATACCACACATTTTACTTACTTTGTATGAGGGTTTTATGGCTTTTTCTAGTGGTTCCTCTTTTGGAGATGTCTGTGCACAGGTGGTCAAAAAATTAGCTGTTGTATTTCAGGGATAATGGTACCCCATCCTGAGAATACTGTGGTGTTTTGGAATGCCCGCTCCCTTTTTAAGAAGACGCAAATTCTACGGAATTTTATCGCCAGCACACTATCGTTGATCGTTGGACTCTGTGAGATTTGGCTTTCTGACGACCTTTCCTTCATGGTGCCGGGGTATTCGGTCTATAGACAAGATCGGCCAGTATGGGGTGGAGGGGGACTTGCCCTCTTGGTCAGGGACTCAGTTTCGAGCTCCTTGCTCCGGATTCACTCCTACCCAGGTGGGCATTTAGAGTTCATGGCAGTGAAGGTGGCCCTCTTCCATGGGTGGGGCACCTTTGAAGTACTGTATAACCCCTGTCTATCAGTTACGAAGAAGGAGCTAGAACACTAATTTGGTCAGATCACAGACTCCTGCCTCGGCATGGGTAACTTTAACACTCGGCACTCATCATGGCAACCTATGCTATCGGGTCGCCACCACAACACGGCTGGCCAAGCCCTGTTTCAGTTTCTCCTTGACTCCCCAGACCTCTCTATACTGACGCCCCCAGGTTTGGGAATGCAGACAGACCCCCTCAATGGCCATACTTCAACGCTCGATCTTTGTATTAGAAGAGACCCCTTCACGATGGCGCAGATATGGACCGGGCCGTACCTGGGTAGTGATCACCTGCCCATCGTCATCTCCTTCGGGGGCACTGTTCTTCCTGCTCTGACCACCCGAAGACCCAAGTGGATCTTCTCAGAGGAGGGGGGTGGCTTGGCTATGAGGTGGATGACTTGTCGACCCTTTCCCCAGTTACTGCAGATCTGCATGGGTCAGCGGATGCTCTCTCCAAGTCCCTCTTCAGTGTAGGCTCGCGGCATGTCAGAAAGACTAGTGGCCAGATCACCATCCTTCCCACCGTGGGGCACCGTGGTGGACCCCTGAATGTCGGCAGGCAGTACTGAACTGGCAACGTGCATGGAATTCGTGGTGGCGCCACCCTTCTTCATTGCAGATAGCAGTCCTTCCGCAGAGCGGACGCCAGGTGTAGACGAACAGTCCTCCTTGCCAAATGCAAGGCCTGGGCTGATTACTGTGCCTCTCTCTGATTTGACTCCTCCTCTGCAGGAGCCTGGGCCTTTGTTCACAAGATGACAGGTAGGTACTCCCAGCCTTCCATCCTACTCAGAGACCCCAGTGATAATGGGGGCCTGGGGGAAGTACAAATAGCCGAACTTTTGGCTGACCACTTTGAGGATGTTTACCGTTCCCCGTTTTTTTCTGTGAGTTCCATAGGACGGGGCTCCTGACAGGGTATAGGACTAGCTCAAGACCTGGATCGTCCATTTTTATCTGTTGAACTGAAGGACGCACTGTCACTCTCTAGGTTGGGCACTATGCCAGGGATAGACAACGTTCTATATGAATTTGTTCGGAGGGTGCCTAGGATCCTTCAGTCCCACCTCCTTCAATTCTATAACGCCTTCTGGTCCTCTTGTGTCTTCCCTGACCCGTGGAAACACGCCATTCTTCTACCATTGGCCAAGTCAGGGAAGAATCCGTCTGTCCAGAGTTCATATCGGCCCATAAGACTGCTTCCATGTCTCGCGAAACTGATGGAACGTCTTTTTTCACACCCGGCTACAGTGGGTGGTGGAAACCTCAGGTCTCCTACCTGAGGGTATCAGAGGATTTTGGCCGGGAAGAAGCACGATTAGACTGTTTCCTCTCCTTGGATCATCGAATAATGGACTCTTATCTCTGGAGAAGAGTGCTCCTTGTAGCATTCTTCGACATCAAGAGTGCATTTGACTCTGCGTCTCATTCTGCTGCCCTCCAGAGTCTGGCTCGACTAGGTCTCTCGGGTACGGCGCTGAGGTGGTTCCAAAACTATCTACAGGGCCGGTCATTCAAAGTGGTGGTTGGTGGAGTCGTCTCCACGTCCCGCCCTCTCTCACGTGGTGTCCACCAGGTAGCAATACTCAGCCCGCTGTTATTCTCTATTCTTCTGTCTGAACTCTCGGTATTCTGGGGGGTCCAGGTTTTAGCCTATGCCAATGACGTAACCGGCATAGGCTAAAGAAAGGCCTATGAGAAAGGCAATCATTATCCCATCAATCCGGTGATTTTGCCATCCCCAAAGGTCTGGCTTTGCGTCCCAATTTGAGGAAAGCCATGCCATGAGTTCGCAAGTGACTGTACAACTCAACCGAGTTTATAAACTCCTCCTTGCACACAACACACTGATGATCATATATATCGTCCAGTCCTTCCTCTATATTTTTAGCTAAAAGATCCCTCTCTGCTTTCCTCCTGCTTGCTGCCTTCACCATTCTCTTTCTTGGTGTCACCTTTTCCAGCTTTTTTTTTTTGTGATCACTCTTTCCACTTTTTTTTTTTGCTATGCCCTTTGCTTCTTTCTTTCTAATTATTCCCACTTATTATTATCATGGCGCATGGTGCCACTCTCCTGGAGGCACAAGGCTCCCTGCAAAACGCCGTGACTGTGTTCTCTGCAATTGTGCTGGGAAAGGGACTCACCATTAACCCAGGGAAAAGTTACATCATGAGCGTCTCCTGAACCCGCTGGCCAGAACAGCCAGTGGTGACCGTCAGGGGCCGTCGTCTCCCGATCGCTACGGAACACAGATTGCTGGGGATCGTTCTAGATGGCCCTCGGCTGACATGGAGGCATCATGTGGATTACCTTCGGGCCTCATGCCTTCGTTGCGTGAACATCATGAAACGGCTCTCTGGTGTGGCATGTGGGGCTTCACGGGAGTCGCTCCTAGCTCTCTATAAGCCTTCATTCGTAACAAGATCATGTATGCGAGTGAAGTCTATGGCTCAGCAGCATTATCGGTCTTGGCAAGGCTGGATCCCATTCAAAATGGTGCCCTTCGCTCAGCGCTAGGAGCTATATGCCCTCCTCGCTAGTCCTCTCTCTTCATGTCGAGTCGGGGTTATGGTCCTTGCATATTGAACGTCTCCAAAGCCTTTGTCTGTGGCTTCAACGGATAGTGCGTCTCCCTACTACCCATCCACTTTCTCGCCTGCAGCTTGAGGCTAACTGGTGGAATGTGCAAGCTGGACACTCCTGACGCCGTCAGTTGCCTTTCGTCGTCCGGGCCTTGGATGAATATTCACAGTTTTCCCTTCCCGTCCCTGTACTCACCCTTGGGCCGAACATCTCACCGGTGCCTCCGTGGGCAGAAGAGCTCATCCGGGTTTCTGTGGACATTTCCAAGCCTCCTCGTTGGAAAAGGGATTTAGAGGGTCTTGCCCCTTTAATTTTTGCAGACCTATGAGACTCCTTATACTCTGGAAACTTGGAGGTTTACACGGATGGGTTCCGCAAAGATCAGCCACCATCCACATCTGCGGCAGCATACTTTACTCCTTTTTCTTTCTGTCAGACATAGAAACTCTCTCCTGCTCATTTGTGCCTGGCCGGGGAAATGTTTGCAATCTCACTAGCCTTACGGCTACTTCGACAAGTTTCAGGGCCCTCTGTGGTCGTTTTTTGTGTGGACTCAGTTACAGCCCTACATCTGATATCATCTCGGCGTCCACGAGTCCATTGTCAATCTGTTTCACAGATCCGTGGAGAACTGCTGTCATACTCTGGTACTCCGGGTTGGTCGATCTATCTCCAATGAATTCCATCACATGTCGGTATTAATGGCAATGAGGTGGCCGACACAGCAGCAGGGATGGTGCATGCTCTCCATGACTACAAATGTGCTTCTGGACCTTTCCGAAATTCTCCCGCAACTCCAGGCGGCTTGCCTCGCGAGTGGGGAGGCAATGATGGAGCCAGCACTCAGGTCCTTCTCTCTGGCGGGTCTCCGGGAGGGCTCCTCCCCTCGTCCATGGACTCGTCATCATTCTCGACTCCTCGACACTGCCATCACTCGTCTCCGGATTGGGCACACCTGCCTGGCCGCACATCTCCATCGTATATGCTGGTAGATTCCCCATACTGCCAGTGGTGTCCTACACAGGAGGATACAGTGGAACACCTTCTTCTTCACTGCCCTCGATTTCATAGCGCTCGTATCAGACTACAGAGTGCCGTTCGTAGGCTGAATATTCCCCGCCTCACAGTTCCCGTTCTCCTTGATGGGGCAGGTGCGAGAGATAAAAACGTCCATCATGACATCCTTCACCATACTTTCCGCTTCATCCGTCATGTCCGTGGCCTGAAGAGACTGTAAAATATGTGGCCTGAGAAGATTGTAAGGTCTATGGCCTGAAGAGACTATAGGGACCCCATCCCTTCGTTATTTCCCGGTATCGGGCAGCCGTGGCGCATCCGATCCCACGATCGTCGTCGCCCCTAAATCAACACATCAACAATGATTTATTTATTTATTTATTTATTTTTATATATACAAGAAGGTACATTAGGTTTATGAGAGTACATAGCATTGATGTTTTTACATTCTTGTAAAACCGCTAACACGCAGAGCATTTTGGGCAGGTCCTAATTCTAACAATTATAATAAATTAATATAATAAATACATGCATACAATATGAGTTTCAAACAGGGTGTTGAATGTCTATATAGAGCCAATTATGTTACGGTCACTATGGACCAGTAACAGGGTTCTTGATGGAGTAACCTCGTTTAGTTTATCCGACCCCAAGTCGGTAGTATGCTTTCAAGAAATGGCTGTTCCATGAATGGTGCGCTTCTCGGAAAGTAGAGACAAAGGAGCAGCTTGAACAGCTCAACCTATTGGAAGATTTCAAGGAATGTCTGTCTGGAGATCTAAAGACATACCTAGAGAAGCAGCAGGTAGAAACCCTGAGTGTGGCACCCACCATGGCTGAGGAATATATTCTGACGCATCGGCCTTCTGTCAGAAAAGCTACCCAAGATTATTTGGCAAGCCTCAACCGGAAGAAGAAAGAACCGTCCCACATAGTGCCTTCAAGACGCCCCCAGGTAGTTCACGACGGACTAGTCCTAATAGTCCAAAACGAATGAGCCCTAGGAGGAACCTAGCGTGTTGGACCTGCGGGCAGAGAGGGCACATTGCTGCTAAGTGTCGAAGAAGGGCAGGTAACGACCCGCATAGGGAAGTAATGCTGGTGGGGTGTGTGACACCACCAGTAGGAACCCAATCTCTAGTGAGGAGTAGAGAGAGACCAGGATTGTTTGCCCTTTCACTTCAAGAGGGTATATAGCGAGTGATCAGACTGGTAGATTTGTTGTAGTGCTCAGAGATAGTGGAGCAGCCCAGTCCCTGATCGTGAGAAACTCGTTACCCGTTGGAGTGTGTACTGATGGGAAACAAAGGGGTCATTTTATTTGGATTTCTCTCGTCGCGGTATGTTGCCCCCTTTAGCAGAGGTACACTTGGAATCACAGTATTTCAGTGGTATGTGTACATTGGCAGTAGTTGATCATCTACTTATAGAAGGGGTAGAGGTCATACTGGCCAACGACCTGGCAGTAGGTTTAGACAGCAACCATCCAAAGATTGTGGACGATCCGGCTGATGCAGTAGTAACACCAGTAGTAGTAGCAGAACACACTCGATCCCAGATACAGACAGAGTTGGAACCGCATGGTTTGTTTAATCTTCCCTCTACCCAACAGACTGTTGTAAGCACTCCAACAGATTCTCCTGACTCCACTCCCGAACAGAGGCATTGGGTTACAGTGACTGAGATAACTAACCAGAGGAGGAACTTCGAGTGCAAGTACCCACAGACACTCCAAAGTCTGGAGCGACGGCCGACACCCAGTACTTGCAATATGGCAAGGAACTGTGTTCATGGAACCGGCCCAGAACTCCCCCAACGGTATGTGTAGAGGTATGTGAGGTAAGTGCACAGGTTCTCGTGCCCTCCATGTTCCAAACCAGGCTAATGGAAACAACCAGTTATAGATATTGAAGGCTCGTGAAAGTTGTTCCTCATTTGGCCAAATGTGTCTAAACGGTATTTTGTATTGCTCTCGTGTTTGCTCTAGGCAAAGTGACCAACGTCCAGCAGATGATATCTCCAGCGAGCATCGTGGAGCGACATCTGGGGCAGGATATTCGCCCCATGAGTGTTGTGGATGGAAGAAGGGACAGAGAGGTGACTGAAGATTTTGATAGTATACAAAATGTTTTAATGAGTGACCGTTCTCGGCAGGTTGACACCCCTCGTGTAACTGGTGGGCATAGATCCAACATTATGCGGAACGTTGGTCGACCTGACGTTGTAAGAGCTAACGCACTCCTCATTGGTGTACAGGCAGTCACTGTGGGAATATGCGCAGACCTTGCCATCAGTCACGCCGTAAGTACGTATTTCCAGACTGTATCTGTTGCCCAAAATCATCAGTCTCCTGAATTCCAGATTCCTATCTCCCTGAGGGACCACCAGATCAGAACAAGAAATGTCTTTTGTATGCAGCCACCAGCGGTACCACGGTTCAGGGTGATGTTGTCTGTTCGCCCCAGCTTTTCAATTCTCCGCAGAACCTCGATGCTGACAAGAATCAAGACTCGTAAGGTGACGGATTCTGACAGACACATCAATCGGAATCATTGTCCAAGGTTTTCCATGTTCAAGAGTACATTCTGGTCAAGGCCTCTTTGTTAATGCAGTTCTTCAAGCAGGATTTCCTGTCAACATTGGTCCATTGCCTAACCGTAAGTCTGATTGGTTGTATTTCAACATACTAATTTAGTTTATTTTCTTTTTAGAATCCAAACCAAATTATTTTTGGTGGGTTGGTGTTACGGTCTCGTCACCCTCGTCGGAGTGTAGAGTGGCAATTCCAGCGCCATCTATGAGTCTGCACTCAAATTCCCCTGATATTGGACGCTACATGGACAACTCCATCTATAGGTGGTGGCATGACATTGGCAAATGGCTCTGCTTTGATGTCGTAGTCAGACAGAGAGGTCGTTGTGGACGACCTCTGGTGGTGGGCGTATCAAGACCAGCTCCACCTAGATTGTGCTACAGAGCATAATGTCAACTCCCAGGTATATGAGGGTTTACCTCATGATTTCCCCAGTGTACCGTTCATTTAACTGTTGACGTTTTATGTTCACAGAGGTGACGTGTGGAGGCAGTTGTACTAAATGAGAAAGCTAAATAACGACTAAATATAATGAGAGCAATCACAGGGCCCTATCTAGGAGCGGGACACAAAGTGTTAAGAATGTTTTACATACTCGCCGTTCGTTCCCTGGTTGATTATGCAGCGCCTACCTTACTCACTCTTTCTCCTGGTCAGTGGGCAAACGTTGAGGTTATTCAAAACGATGCATTGCGAATCATAACTGGAGCTCCCAGATGGAATAAAATACTGAACCTAAGACTAAAAACCAAGCTAACGTCGATTGAAATAAGGATAAAAGGGATTGCTGTGTGCATGCTGACCAAGATATTGACTAGACCTAGAATCAGTTCACTTAAAGATATAATCACTGGAGCACTAACTCTGGACAGAAGAGCCTCCAATAGCAACAGGTGGACCTATTGTGCGATAAACACCATCAATACATTCGATATAACAAACACAGTCACTGAGAAGGGTGTCGACGAAATACATGCAGACTTTCTTATGCAAGCCCCTTGGGAATCTCCGCCAGCAGACTTTAAGATTATGATTATTGAAGGAAAAAAGAACCAGGCAAATCCTCATCTGCTACGTAACATTGCACAGATGCATATAGAAGCAAACATGGCATCCGACAGCTTCACTTACTTCACAGATGGATCAGTAGACCAACAGGGACAAGAAACCGGAGCTGCAGTTAAAGCAGGAAACTCTGTAAATAGCTGGAGACTCTCAAATGGGTGTTCGACTTTACAAACAGAGATGCTAGCCATTCAAAAGGCTTTGGAACATGCTCTTGCTGAACACCGACACTATGTTATCATGCATATAGAATCGAGAACCGCCATTGAAACCTTGCAACAAGAACACATATGTGATAACATACGTCTGATCACAAATGTCATATCATTAATGCAAACACTCAATCGACAAGGCCGACGGGTACTTATCAACTGGGTGCCAAGTCATGTAGGAATAATAGGAAATGACATTGCAGACGAAGCTGCAAAACTTGCAACTAAGAGAAGAAATGTAGACATTTACAAACCACAGAGTCTATCACAGATTAAGAAAGTAATTAGAAACAGAGCAATGCAAAAGATGTACAGTGACCACAACACAGCAGTTGCAACATCAGGATATGCGGGTTGGTTGGTACAAGAATTCAACCAACTACGAACCACTTAGTTTGAGGAAAGGGAGCAGTAGAGCAACAGAAGTACACTTACATCGCATCAGGCTTGGATACCCATGTGCATGGGCTTACAGGTTCTGGAACATGAGAGGAAATGTCAGCACTGTGGAGAAATGTCCGACAGACCACTGGAACATTATCTAACACAGTGCACAGTTACAAACCCATTAAGATTTCAACTTAGAACCAACAGAGCAGAAGAAGTTGTTAAACACATATGGCAAAATCTTACTGAAGCGACCATACGAGTCATAAATACTAATACTCCGCCCAAGTAAAGCAGAAACAAGCAACACTTAGTGGGCCAGCCAGAGGCTTAGGGCCCGCGCAGGAGTATCCCTGCAAAAAAAAAAAAATCCTCACCATTCCCTACTCCCTCGTCTGATGCCTTCCCAAATGGTCTGATGTTCCCATCAGAAAATTGGGAATATGAGGTGATCTGATGTTCCCATCACTGAAATATAATAAAAACAGTTAAAAAATGAAATGAAAATATGAAAGAATAAAAAAATAAACTATACTCACAAAATGAACGTCATCGGTTCTCAACACATACCTACTTACCTACATACCATATGATAAGGTATGGTAAACAACACAGTTCAATTCCAACGCAATTCACACAAAATAATTAAATAAAAATGAAAATAAATCAAAATCTATGAAAATTCAATTTATCAATGCAATCAGAAACATTGAAATAGAATTTTAACATATTTAGTATTTCATGTGTGTTGCTCTTACATGCAACAGATGGCGCTGTTTTTCAAGAAAAGCATAGTTTGACCTGTCACAGGTGTGGCATCTATACTTATACTTACGAAATGAACGGTATGGTAAACAAACCAGCTCAATTCTAACACAATGTCACACAAAATAATTTAATAAAAAATAAAATAAATTGAAATCTATGAAAATAAAATTTATCAATGCAATCGGAAACAATGAAACGGAATTCGTGACATATTTAGTATAGCGTGCATGTTGCTATTAAATTCAACAGATGGCGCTGTTTTTCAAAAACGCATGTTTTTACCTGTCAGGGGGGTGGCATCTATATAGTAGGTACATAAAAAGACGCGCCTAATTAAATGCAACGTTGTGTCAAAATTTCAAAGCAATCGATGAAGAACTTTCAGAGATTACAGTGTGTGTTGCTCTTACGTCCAACAGATGGCGCTGTTTAAAAAAATAAAAAAAAAAAAACATTTTTTTCCTGTCACAGGTGAGGCATGTATATAGTAGATATCTAAAAAGATGCACCTATTCGAATGCAATGTTGTGTCAAAATTTCAAAGCAATCGGTAAAGAAGTTTCAAAGATTTTCCTCACATGAAAAACACGGTTTTTCAGAAGAAGCATGTTTTTTTACCGTCACAGACGTGACATCTATATAGTATGTATATAAAAACTTGCTCGGATGCGAATGGAACGTTGTGTGAAAATTTCAAAGCAATCGGTGAAGAACTTTCGGAGATTAGTGGTTATGCACAAACGAACATTTCCATTTTTATTTATATAGATAATTGGAGTTATTTGGTGGGTCACCGCCCTTCTGCATTTGGAGCAGTTCTTACACCGCGTCGCACAGATAGAGCAAATTGCCATGTGACGACAAGGGAGTAGCACTATATTAATTTTCTCGTCAAAACACACCTTGCACTTCATTTCCTCATCCCCCTCCAGACTTCCTACTCTATCTTCATCTCCTCCTCCTCCACCTCCTCCTCCTCCTCCTCCTCCTCCTCCTCCTTCCACCTCCAGTTCTTGGTTTAAAGAGGGAATAGGGGTGATCCCTACACTCTCTAGCTGAAGTGATTGCGAATCTTCTCCTTGATCCATAATATCTTCCCCTGTTCTATCCCTTCCCCCTGTACTCGAATTATCTAGATACCAATGTATAACTTCTATACAGTTATTTTCTGTGAGAAGTGGTAATATGTTCTTCGTGATCTTTAAATAATCACTAAATGCAGCTTTCACACTGGTAATGGGAATACTTAGTTTAACACTCATGGAATATAAATTCTCGATCACTCTCAAGAGCGAGTTAATTAAATGGCCATCTACAGGAGTGTTTGGCCACGTAGGGAAAAAGGGTTCCACTTTCATTATGAAACTCCCATCTTTCATCACATTTAAAAAGTGCATACAAGATAATATTTTGCATGTAAAATCCAAGGGTCATCAGAGGGGCTGAGATTGCAGATCCCACCCCCACGGTAAAAGCATCTGAGGCAGTCTCCAACTCCTGAGGAAAAAAAATTGAGCTGTACTCATCACCTCTACATCTTTTCAACAGAGATTAGAACTCTAACTAGATCTATTAACTTTAATCTTTAATCTTAATTCTGTTAAATAAATAAATATATATTATAATACTAATACTAATACTTACCACATGAGAAAATCCCTGCACAAGCTAAGTCTTTAGGTTGAATGTTCTACTTTAGCCAGCCACGCTATTCCAAACGATTTTATCCGGTCCTTAAATCCAACCATATCAATGTAAGCAGGTGTGCTGAACGGTATAACCCCAAACTTATAATGCAGCTCTATCATATCATCCATTGATGCTTTCTGCCCTCCTCCTCCTCCTCCTCCTCTTCCTCCCACATCATCATCCCCTGTAACTGCACATGATAGTGATAGAAGCTTTAAAACACACAATTCACACTAAACAGTAAATAAATTTTCATTTCACATTTCACAGGTCATTATGCGTGCATGTATACACTTCACACCAAGCAACTATGTATTCTTTTTTGCATAATAATAATAAGTATATACGTATACATTTCACAAAGTTTACTCACGTGATGAAAACAACGAATCCTTCTCCAATCACAGCATAGAAGATCGGAAATAACATTCATAGGTGTGAGCTAAGTGGCTTAGCTCTATGGGGATATTCTCTGTTGCTTTGCCGTTAATAAACTGACATCCTGGAGATTCCTCCACATGTCGACTGTGAGGGGTGTCACCTTTCAGCCACTCGCCTGTCATGTTAAGACAGAAGGCACAAATACAATAAGCATGGGCGTTAAGCTACTAATAACCTTTCTTAGCCAGTGAGGCTGGGTTTTTAGCCAACTTACACTCCAGTTTGAAAAAGTGTCTAACCTCGCTCTTTCGCAACGAACGCGAGCTAAACTATGGAACGTCTTTCTACGGTACAGTGCCATACTACTGGGCACAGTCTCAACAGTGGTTAAGGAGGAACCTGCAGAGGGTTATTTATCCTCGAGAAAAACAGAAAGGTCCACATTACGCTATATATATTTCATTGTTATTCTTCTTTATACCCTTTAAGGATTAATCATTCTAGTTAATATATTTAGCGTAGGATTGAAGCTAGTAGTATGGGTGAAGATGAAAGTTACACTCTAACCATGGCTATCTGCATTATGAATTAGTAAATGGAGATGAATGCACTCAAATTACACACAGCTGCATTTCTCGGAGGGTGGTACTGTTTACTCATCCAAATTAACTGCATATTTTATTTAGCAGTATGGCTAGAGGTCTAGGGTGTAACTGAATAAAATCATATAATGATATTATCTCCCTCATCTTTGGTTTTTGTTTGGGGTTTTCGAAAGGTTTACCCCCTGATAGAAACCGAGGCTATTACCTGTACTGGGTAACAAAGGCTGGTCTTCTCCACAATGCGGAGATTTACCCACTCACACTGTAGTATTTCAGGGTGAAGATGGAGGTAATGATGACGATGATGTGGGGAGGAAATGGTGATGTAGAAGGTCTGGAATATAGAGTCATACTCAAAGAGATATCATTACATCTGTCTTGTTTGGATTGAGTGATTTCACCTCCTGCTTCTCCTCCTCACACTATTCCTGCTTCTATGTCTAGAAGGGGGAATGTAAGCGGCATAAACTTTATTAAATTAAAAAAAAAATCCGCTATAAATCAGTACCTGGTAACGTACATAATCATTGCTTGGTAATTGAGAGATGCACGTGGGAGGATATAAGGTGTGAGAAGGAGCCAGTAATTCATTACCACGGCTTCACTTCGCTTAACTTACACAGTTACAACCACTATATACATCAAAATGAACTCTGTGGATATTTGCTATGGTTACAAGACCAACGAAGACTTAACAACACAGAGTCGTGTATAGTTTATGCAGTAAACAGCTTATCATGTACCCCTATGGAATGGCGCAAGACATTGCTGCTAAATACCCTTATGTAACTGCATACAAGAGATCGACCTTATATAATCTAAAGAGGTGCATGACTGAAGAACGACCTGCACCAGGTTCCATACTCTTCGCGCTGGGAGTAGGGAAAAACCCATTCACAGCAACACAGTATGGTATAGGGTACTCCGTTGAAAAGAATGAGATTGCACAAGATATTATCACCAAACTTAGAGAATACTCCTTGTCAACCGTTATGTCCCTGCCTGCTATCTTCGCAGACTAAGCGGCCCTTTCGGTTTACTCCTACACCGACTGCGTGCTTTACGACCTGGATGCCTGCAATATGATGGTCAGCCCTATGGTGGAAGATTTATGGTCTAGATACCCTTACACATGCCTTAATCGCCATAATATATCCTTCACAAACCGCGTTGTGAGAAGTGAGCGAGGCTGGCCTGGAAATGTTGTACATGGCGAACCTCCAGAATTTAACAACCGCATTGATGATGATCAATATCTTCCTCACCTTATAGTTTACCAACGGTGAATCTACCAAGATGAGGAGGAAGAAGAAGAAGAAGATGAAACGAGAGGTGGAAATAAAACATTTGGATCGAGACTACTACAACGGTCGTTCAGTGGATACGGCCGAGTGGAGAAGATGGTTTACAATCGCACTGCATAAAGTTGTTGAAATCTAGGAAGAAAAATAATGACATTGTAGGATGAACAAGGCTAAGATTAAAATCTTAATGGTGCTTCCTGTGAAGGATTCAAGTCCAACCTATGCTCCATTACATGGGAGTATTTACTTACAAGATTCGTGAAGGAGTTGCAGCAGCACATCGCAAGATGAAGAACAGAATAAATGGTGAGATGATACAAGAGACTGCGTGCAAAGCAGTACCCCTAATTGATCTCACAGACGGTGATGGCGATGACCCTGTGGAAGATTTAACATTGGAGTAGAAATAAAGCTATATTTATTACTAGCAGTACCCTCCACGCGTTGCTGTGGCTCAGTCTGGGTAAGGGGGAAAGGGGGAAAGAATGAAAAGGGAAAGCACACGTTTCTAATATGTTTAACTTTACAATGCTTGTGGGTATATAATATTTTTTGTTGTTCCATTGTCTGTGGAGATATAGAGACTGTCTGGTTGGCCAACTCTTGAACACACAAAATATAATTGTCCATGTGAGAAGCAATCCGTGTCTAGATATAAACTGCACAAGTCTGAAGATTGGCCCTGAGCTTTGTTGATGGTGATTGCAAACGTCAATCGAGTTGGAAATTACAATCTCTAAAATTGAAATGGCATATCTGTTGGAATCACAGGAATGCGGGGAATGAGGACATCTTCACCTTTGAAAGGTCCTGTCAAGATTGTTGCTTCTACGACGTCGCTGATTAATTTGTTTACTGCAAGGCGCGTGGCGTTGCAAAGTTTCGGCTGCTTGATATTTTGCAACATGATAATTGGGCCGCCGATTTTCAATTGCCGTACCTGTGATGGTATCCCTGGCAGATCGAGTGAATTAAAAAATTCTGTTGGATAATTAACCGCTTCGTCTGCTTCCTCAACAGTGTCGACGGACTTATATGTGACTGCCTCGCTTTGACTGTTAGACTGAATATTATTGTTAAGTTCGTGTGCCGGATGCTTTCAAAATGTTGCACGTGGGAGTTTCAATGAATTGCATGTTCAGTGGCAATTTCAAAGCCGAGGTAGCAGTTCTTCCACTTGGTAGCAATGTCGCAGCTATTCCGGACGATGCAAGAGCTAAAGCTATGCCATTTTGGGATCGAAATGCTGCTAGAATCAAACTAATTGGAAATGTTTTACCAGTTCTTCCTGGCGCATCTAAGATAATTTCTCAAGCCCGTTATTGACAGTTGGAATTATTTGAGTGTAAATGCCTTTTCGCTTAACCGTTAGATTAGGAATATTTGATTGCACACACGACAACAGATCACCCGTGTTGTAACTTTGTTCACGACGCAATTCTACATCGAACTAAGCAGCAGCAGATCGATTCGGTGATGGCATTTCCAATTGATTGAGAACTTTGTTTGCGATTTCTAAGCACAAATCTTCAATCATTATCAACGCTTCGTTGTAGATTTCTGCTGTGAAATCCATGTTCATATTTGAATTTTCCTTGCGTATTCGACGTACAATATCATCAGCCATGTGCAATTTATATTTCTTCCATAACTCTGTTGGAGCTGCATGAGAGGCGGTGGTCAATATGATTGCAAACAATGCACGATTTTGATTTGGATGTGACGTGTTGGACGCGTCATTAATGCATACATCCTAGTGTCAGTCTTTATATAATTAATTCAGACTTTGACATGCACTACGGAAAGTGGCGTGTGTAACGCCGTTGACAAATCTCAATTACTGGAAGACGTTGATCCAGGCACATTTACCAACAGCATGCGTAGAAAGACGCATTCATCTTGATTGGGATGCACGGAGGATGTCTGTCTATTGTAGTTTATTTCAATATACCAGGTTGTCCGTCGACTCGCTCTCCTCATTTGCGTCGTTCAAATGGTTGTTTACTGGCATTCCGCGTGTAATACATAGGCACTTCTGAATACAGCAGTATATATGCAAACGCGTCATTTTGACATAACACGAAGAAAGCAGTAACCGTTGTAGCAGGTGGATTCATAGCTGTTTGTTGCACATTTGCAGCTGTGAAATAAACGTGTTTTCCATTTTCTTGTTTTCAAAAGAAAACCAAAAAATACTTAACAAATATTTCAATTCAAACGTAGATCAATAGACACAGCTCAATTTCACCACCAATTGCACTGAAAAATATGAACAGTTAAAAAAACGAAATGAAAAACAATGAAAAAAGAAACAAATCAACTATACTCACGAAATGAACACTATGGTAAACAACGCAGCTCAATTCCAAGGCAATGTCACACAAAATAATTAAATCAAAATGAAAATAAATCAAAGTCTATGAAAAATCAAATTATCAATGCAATCGGAAACATTGAAATGAAATCGTAATGTATTTTAAATAGTGAGTGTTGCTCTTACGTGCAAGAGAAGGCAATGTTTTTCCAAAAAAGCATGTTTTTACCTGTCACAGGTGTGACATCTAGATAGTAGGCATATAAAAACATGCACGTAATTGAATGGAACATTGTGACAAAATTTCAAAGCAATCGGAGAAAAACTTTCAGAGTTTACAGCATGTGTTGCTCTTACGTCCTACAGATGGTGCTGATTTTCAAAAAAACATGTTTTTTTTTCCTGTCATAGGTGAGGCATGTGTCTAGTAAGTATATAAAAACACTCGTCGATTCGAATGCAACGTTGTGTCAAAATTTTAAAGCCATCGGTAAAGAGGTTTCGAAGATTTTCCTGACATGAAAAATAGTTTTTTTTTCAAAGCATGTTTTTTACCATTACAGACGTGACATCTATATAGTATGTATATATATGTCATGGCGAATGACATTTATATACCTGCTCGGATGCGAATGGAACGTTGTATGAAAATTTCAAAACAATCGGTGAAGAACTTTCGAAAATTAGCGATTTTGAACAAACGAACATTTCCATTTTTATTTATATAGATTATGTTTGTACAATTTCTAGTTGGACAATGTAAAAACTGTTATTATTATTATTATGTTTGTGCAATTTCAAGTTGCAAAAAAATAATTAACTGTGTTTCTCTCTTACTTTATATAAGACTGATATTATTATATTTGTACAATTTCTAGTGGGTAAATAAATAACTATATCAATATAATAACTGTGTTTCTCTCCCTCTTACTTTATATAAAACTTGTATTATTATTATTATTATTATTATTATTATTATTATTATGTTTGTACAATTTCTAGTTGAGCAAAATAATGTGGGTTACTCCCGACGCACATTATGTATGGATCTAGACACAAAGTGGATTGAATATAAGTTTCAGTAAGCGAGAAGATGTGTCTGCGGTATGTGTTAGACAAGTTAACCAAACTTGATGAAAGTTTAGTAGAAGGCGAATTTCTTAACATTGACGAGTTTAGAGCTGTTTTGTGTATGACATTCCTTCACTACACTCTCATTCTGGAGGGATTGCTTGGGAGGTCTGGGAAAAATACCCTCATAGTCGATTGACTAGAGGTGAACAGTCTTCGATGGGGAATGTGAACCTGAATGATTGTGATAAACTTGGAGAGATAATGTTCTCCTCCTCTACTTCACCCGATACACTTCCACACATTCTTGCATTCGTAAGCTAGTTCTATGCAGGACCAACGATCGAACATAACGTTATTACCCAAGAGATGCTGGAACGGGGTGAGGATGATGATAGCATGGAAGGAATGAGGAATGACACCATTATAAAGAGACGGTGGAGCTTTAAATTGTGCGTTAATTAAATTTTAACATTGGCAGTTCACCAGAATTCGATAAAGAGTGTGAAAATCCTCTTATGTGTTGGGAATGGGGTGTGGACTCGGGTGGAATGCAAGTGAAAAGCGTGAATGGCATGAAGCTTACTACCCAGCTTTAGCTTATCTAGCTCTTGTTTTGAGAAAATGCAAGAATGGTTTTGTGATAATAATAGAAAAAGAAAAAGTGGCAACTCGGATCTAGGGAGTGATAGCTGTTGATAAGGTCTGCGGAAGCTCACTCTCCATAGAGTAACGTACGTGAGAAGATGGATGGTGAGTAGAGTGGGGAGAGCGGAATAATATAAATTAATAAATAAATTTATATAAGTATGTGGTATGATGCTGGATGAGATCTCTAGTTCACTGCTTTTTTCCTCAGTTGAACATGAAGAAGACATGGTGGGTGAAGTGGGACGTAGGAATGATTTATCTCGTCCTGTTAAGGAGCCAATGGTGACTATCGCAGTTGGACATTGCGTAGTAGATTATGATGATATCCCTGCCTTTATTGTCTGCATAAAGGCACTAGCCTAGATTAAAAGCAGTGTGAGGATATGGAAACTTATTGTTATGAAAGAGATAAGAAAATACAGGCTATACAGAAATGTTATATGACAACTTCCGTGTGGAAGCAGAGATAACAACTCCTGTGCACCTTGGTCTAGGAAGAATAGAAGTGAAATACAGCGAAATTGGAAGAATATAGATTGGATAGAAGCAATGGCGATGATTGAAAAAAAATACACCGGGGAAGATTTTAACTATCGTAAAAATTGGGGGCATATAATCGGAAAGTTTATATGCAGAATGCGTTTACAGAAATCTATCGCGGTGATTATGGGGACTGTTGCAGTACTAGTGAAAAGGAAGAAAGCCCGCCTGAGGAAAGTGAAAATTGGAGGCGTAATGTCTAGTCCTGATACGTAAATTCTATGACTATGTGAGTTGGTTTGTTGAATAAACTGCTGAATAATGCTGAATGTGTGTATATGTGTGTGTGTACTCACCTATTTGTGTTTGCGGGGGTTGAGCTTTGGCTCTTTGGTCCCGCCTCTCAACTGTCAATCAACTGGTGTACAGATCCGTTAACTATTCTGACACTGAAAAAGTTCCTTCTAACGTCCCCGTGGCTCATGTGGGTACTCAGTTTCCACTTGTGTCCCCCTTGTTCGCGTACCACCAGTGTTGAATAGTTTATCCTTGTTTACCCGGTCGATTCCCTTGAGGATTTTGTTGGTTGTGATCATGTCTCCCCTTACTCTCCCTGTCTTCCAGTGTCGTAAGGTGCATTTCCCGCAGCCTTTCCTCGTAACTCATGCCTCTTAGTTCTGGGACTAGTCTAGTGGCATACCTTTGGACTTTTTCCAGCTTCGTCTTGTGCTTGACAAGGTACTGGCTCCATGCTGGGACCGCATACTCCAGGATTGATCTTACATACGTAGTGTACAAGGTTCTGAATGATTCCTTACACAGGTTCCTGAAGGCTGATCTGATGTTAGCCAACCTCACGGATGCTGCAGATGTAATTCTTTTTATATGGGCTTGTATAATCCAAAAATATGCAGTCTGCCCACCCTTCTCTTTCTTGCCTGATTTTTGTTGTCTGGTCGTAGAATTCAAGTAACCCATTGAGGGAGGACCTGCCATCCCTGAACCCATGTTGATGCTGTGTTTCAAATTTATTTCGCTCCAGATGTTCCACTAGCTTTCTTCGCACAATCTTCTCCAACAGCTTGCATTGTATGCAGGTTAGGGACACTGGCCTATAGTTCAGTGCCTCCTGTTTATCCCTTTTCTTGTATATCGGGACTACGTTAGCTGCTGTCCAAATTTCTGGCAGTTTCCCTGTTGCTAGTGATTTGTTATACACTATGAAGAGTGGCAGGCACAGTTCTTCTGCTCCTTCCTTTAGTATCCAAGGGGAGATTCCATCTGGGCCTATAGCCTTTGTCCCATCCAACTCTAGTAAACACTTTCATACTTTCCCGCTGGTAATTTCAAACTCTTTCAGTGGTTCCTGGTTAACCAGGAACCACTGGAACCACTACCTTCCCTCTCTTATCTCTGGAATTTCTCCTTGCTCTAAGGTGAAGACCTCCTGGAATTTCTTATTCAGTTCCTCACACACTTCCTTGTCGTTTGTAGTGAATCCTTCTGCCCCTATCCTTAATTTCATAACCTATTCCTTTCCTGTTGTTTTTCTCCTGATGTGGCTATGCAGCAATTTAGGCTGAGTCTTTGCCTTGCTTGCGATGTCATTTTCGTATTGTCTTTCTGCCTCTCTTCTCATCCTGATATATTCATTCCTGGCACTCTGGTATCTTTCTCTGCTCTCCAGTGTCCTGTTATTCCCATAGTTTCTCCATGCTCTTTTACTTTGCTGCTTAGCTAGAATGGGTTTGATTAAACCATGGGTTTCACATCTTCATTTCACTGTTTTCCTTTTGAACTGGGACAAATTTGTTTGCTGCGTCCTTGCATTTCTGCGTGATGTAGTCCATCATGTCTTGGGCCGTCTTTCCCCTGAGCTCTGTTTCCCATGCTATATCTGTTAGGAATTTTCTTATCTCATAGTTTCCCTTTCGGCATGCTAACCTTTTGTTTCCGGTATCCCTCCTCGAGTTCAATAACCCTTCTTCAATCAGGTACTCAAACACTGTGGTCGCTCATTCCTACTGGGGCCTCAAAACCGATTTCTCTTATGTCGGAGTTCGTTCAAAATGAAGACTAGATCGAGTCTCGCTGGTTCGTCATTTCCTTTCCTCCTTGTGGGTTCTCTGATATGCTGGGTTAAAAAGTTTTTAGTCACCACCTCCAATAGTTTGGCTGTCCACGTATCCTCACCTCCATGTGGTTCCGTGTTCTCCCAGTCAATCCTTCCATGATTGAAGTCCCCCATGATGAGCAGGTGGGATCTATTTCTACAGGCAGCAGAGGCTGCCTTCTCAATTATAGTGTTAACTGACATGTTGTTGTTTTCATACTCTTGACTGGGTCTTCTGTCATTTGGTGGAGGGTTATATATTACTGCTACTACTATTATTGATCCTCCCATTGCCATAGTACCTGCTATGTAGTCTCTGAAACCCTCACAGCCTGGGATAGCCATCTCCTTAAAACTCCATTCCTTTCTCATGAATAGGGCCACTCCACCTCCTCCCCTACCTTCCCTCTCTTTCCTTTTTACTCTGTACTCTTGGGGAAACACGGCATTCATTATGATTCCAGAGTTTAGTTTCAGTGAGTTCGATTACATCTGAGTTCACTTCTTGTGCTCTTTCCCTTAGTTCACTTGCCTTGCTTGTGATCCCATTTATGTTCGAGTACATTACCCTGAAACTGACTCTCTTCTGCTTCTCCTCTGTGGGATCTGGGGTGAGTGGGAGCTGGGAGGATCTGGTACGGGGAGACTGGTGAAGGAGGAAGGGCTTGGGGGGTGGGGTAGAGGGGAAGGGTAGGGGAAGAGGGGAGGGTAGGGGGTGAGAGAGGGAGGGTAGGAGAGGGGGGGAGAGAGAGGGGGAGGATTGGGGGGCTGAGAGGGGGAGGGTTGGGGGAGCATGGGGGAGGAGAGGCTTGGGGGGATGGGGGAGAAGGGGGGGGGCTTGGGGTGGCAGAAAATGGGGAAGGGCTTGGGGGGAAAGGGAAGGCTGAGGTGGGTGAGGAAGAGGGGAGGGTTTAGGGGAGTGGTGGAGAGCTGAAAGCTTAGGTGGGGTGGGGGAGAGTGGGGGGGGGGCTTAGGGGGGCACGTCTACTGCCTACCTTCTCTCTTCCTTTGTCATATCCCTCTGCAGGAATACTTTTTGAACTTCTGTACATTTGCTAGACTGCTCTTCCTTGCTAACAGTTCCTCTTTCGTGATCTCGCTCATGAATACCACCTTAATCATTCGGTCTTTGTCCTTGTTGTACTTTCCAAGCCTGAAAACCTTTTCAACATTTTGGTCAGTTCCCTCCATCCTTACCTCTTTAAGGATCTCGGTAACTATGCTTTTGTCCTTGTCTCTCTGCTCCTTTGGGCTGGTCCCTGTTTGCTCTTTAATGCCTGCTACTACTACTGCTCTTTTCCTCTCTATCAGTCGGCTAGTACATCTAGCTGCTTCCTGAGAGGAAGCCACTTCCATGGCAACTTCCCTAACTGCAGACCTAGCTTTAGGGCTCTTTTTAAGTATTTCAGCAAATGACAGCTGTGTTGTGGAGGTCCCCTCCACAGTAGCATTCCCATCTCCCTGAGGTACGGTTTGTGTCTGGTATTGCGGAGGTCTCCTTCAGGCATCTTATCTCCTCCTTTGCTGCCCTTAGGTAATACTGGAGGTTGGCTACTGTCTCCCTCATTACCCTCAGTCCTTCACTGAATTCATCCCACATTTGTTAGAATACTCCCTTCATTCAGGCTTCCTGTTGCACCCCATCCTCTGAGTTTACTCCAGTTGTGATTGTCCTCCTGCGATTGTCACCCAGAGTTCGTGTCCCTTCCATGTTTTCCCTATGAGAGAGAGAGAGAGAGAGTCAATTTTTGTACTAATGTGTTCACAACAGAATGTTCTAGAAGAACATAAGTATAAAAATGTCACCAAAACATGAGGTAGACCAGCACCAAATAAATAACTACGTCGATCACTAGCCGTGAGCACCAAACAGCAACGAAATGTTTCTACTCTATTCAGGGTTGTCAACTCCACACTTGTCTTACAGCATTAATTGTGGTATCACTGGAATTGCAATAAAATTCCCTACGCGGACATATGCATAAAAATATAGTATCAATGACGCAGCCCACCCGAAAGAGTGTGGGAAGTGGCTGAAGTGTTACCGGCGGCAGCATATCGGGAAAATCCCTATTGAAAAGTGTATATTCTTTTCACTGTCCTGACATTAATTTTCAATGTACGTATTTTATTTTTGTACCAATGTGTTCGCAAAAAAATGTTCTAGAAGAACATAAGTATAAAATGTCACACAAGGATGCGTTAGACCGGCACCAAATAAAAAACAACATCAATTACACTCGTGTCAATAATACAATGGTCTTACCACGGTGATGCATTGCCATGCGGTTCTCCCAAATAGGCTAGGCGGCTACTAGAAAAAACGAAAATTTCATGGCAAACATTTGTAAACTATCCCCAAGTCGATCAGATAGAAAATTATTTTTATTTTATTTTTTTATTTATATATATACAAGAAGGTACATTGGGATTGTGAGGATACATAACATAGTAATTACATTCTTGTAAAGCCACTAGTACGCACAGCGTTTTGGGCAGGTCCTTAATCTAAGAAACTTAAGTCTGGAAAAACTTATGTCATAACCACTGAAGCACACCTCACTTCTTTCCTGGATGACTGTGGGATATCAGCTGAATAACCAGAACATAATTTGTAGTCTCACATACAACCAAAGTGTACTTAAGCTCTGCCTTTCCTTTCCAAAGGTGTTTATTTTTTTTTATTTTTTTTTTTTGTCATCTTTGCCTGTTTTATACTCTTAATTATTTGTTCTTAGTTAATCCCCTTGTCACTAAACCTAGGGCTTTTTATTACCCTGTTAATTAACCATTACTAAGCTAATTATCTTCAAGATCATTTTTTTTATGATTATTATTTTCTTATTATTTTTTATTTTACATTTATATTGTCAGTCTCTACTGATTTTTTGTTTTTTATTTTATGTAACTTCTGTGTCCTCCCTGGCTATCTATTGGATCTTTATTTTACTTCTAAATTGTTACTATTTTATTGTATTTGCTTTTATTCTTGTGTTTTGCTTTATCGTGTATCTTGTATCGTGATCCCTCTGCATCCCTATGCACACTGATATTGATCCTGATCAAAATCTTCTGTCTCATATCTACACCAACCAGCACATTGATCATCATTATTGCAAGTATTTCACAGCACACCAGGCTAAAAACAAACTTCAAAATAGCACCTGTCTATCAGTTTATAACCAAAATGTTAGATCACTTGGTAAACATTTTGACGATTTAAATGCATTACTCACAGCAATAGGTACTAACCTATTGTTCATTATTTTAACAGAAACTTGGCTAAATAAAGACTATACCCAACTCTACAACTTAGCTGGTTATAAAGCCATTCATAACTGTAGGCCTAATAAAAAAGGTGGTGGCACAGCTATATATTACCGAGATACATTTATCTGCAACAGTGTTATTAGTGACAGAGATGACTACTGTGAATATACTTTTGCTCAGTTTACAATTAAATCCCTTAAATCCTCTTTGACTATTGGAGCCATCTAAAGATTTCCTAATACTAACATAGCTTCTTTCTCAGACAACCTAAGGAATCTAATTATAAACAACAATCTCAACAAAAACCACATCATTCTGGGAGGAGATTTTAATATTGACCTGGGTCAACAAAATTGCTCTCAAGTTGACTATTTCCTTAACAGCATGAACTCCTGTATGCTAATCCCCACAATCACCAAACCTACCCGAGTCACTCAAGCATCAGCCAGTACCTTGGACCACAAATGGACAAACATAACAGCTCACCTTGTATCTGGTATAATCTACGACAGAACAACTGACCACTATCCTACCTTTCTCATAGCGAACATGGACATAACACCACCAAAAAGCAAGAAACTTTCATTTAGGCTACACAGTGAATCAGCTTTAGACAATCTTACAGAGGCACTTTACAATATTAACTGGGATTCTGAATTCAATAATACCCATGATATAAATTCATTAGCTAACCTCTTCCTCTCCAAAACTCTAAGCCTCTACAACCTTCATTGTCCCCTTCTTACCAAGCAAGTAACTGACAAAAGATTAAACAATCCATGGCTCACAAGTGGCATTCTCAACTCAATCAACAAGAAACATGAATATGAAAAGAAAGTTAGGATTGACCTAGTTTCAAAGGAAGTAGCTAAAAGGTACTCATCAATGCTTACCAGTATCATAAGAAAGGCAAAACTTGCATATTATGTGAATAGATTCAATGAAGCAAAAGGCAACATGAAAAGCACTTGGAAAACTATCTCTATATAGTATCCTAGGAACTAAACAACACTCACATAACCAAATAAAACTCTACAAGGATGGGGATATACCGTCAACTGATTTAGAAATGGCAAATGAATTTAATAGTTCATTTTCATCGGTTGGTGCTAATCTTGCCAGTAAAATCCCACAGACTCAGACACATATTAACACATATCTCTCAGGCAGCTATCCAAACTCTCTTCTCCTTTCACCAATCAGCCCGGCAGATGTTGTGTCCATCATACATTCTCTAAAAACCAAGGCAGGGAACACCAGTGAAATTCCGTCCATTGTGTACAAGAGAGCCTCCCATGCCCTTGCCCCACCCATAGCACTACTGTTCAACAAATCTATAGTGTCACACCTTCCCTGATATCATCAAAAAAGCAAGAGTAACGCCAGTCCATAAAGGAGGCAATCCGGCGGACATAAACAATTATAGACCAATATCAAATCTACCCATTCTATCAAAAATATTTGAAAAAATTATTTACAAACGGCTCTATTCCTACCTCGTAAAATTCGACATACTCAGCCCCTGCCAGTTTGGCTTCCGGTCCCAAAAGAGCACCAATGATGCAATCATTAGTCTCCTTGACATTATCTACTCAGCCCTTGACAAAAATGAGTTTCCGATTGAACTCTTCATTGACCTAAGAAAAGCCTTTGATACTGTTAATCACAACTACCTCTTACTTAAACTCCAGCATTATGGAATCCGAGGCCTTGCCCTTGACTACATCCGATCCTACCTTAGTGACAGACACCAATATGTAACCATCAATGATACAACTTCTTCCACTCTACCAATTACCGTTGGAGTGCCACAGGGCAGCATCTTAGGACCTCTTCTATTTCTTATATATATAAATGATCTGCCTAATGTCTCTAATATTCTCAAACCTATATTGTTTGCTGACGATACTACCCTTATCTACTCAAACCTCAACCCACATACACTAAATAATGTTGTGAATAATGAATTAATTAAAGTCCACTTATGGATGTCAACGAACAAACTAACATTAAACATCGAAAAGACTTACTACATCTTATTTGGAAGCAAATCATCAAATGCAATTCAGCTACAGATAGACAACATTAACATCAGTAATAAAAATGATGGCAAGTTTCTTGGCCTATTCCTAGACAAGAGACTCAACTTCAGCACCCACATTCAACACATAACTAAGAAAGTCTCTAAGACAGTTGGTATACTCTCCAAAATCAGATATTATGTTCCTAACTCTGCTCTCCTCTCACTATATTATGCACTAATCTACCCCTATCTTAATTATGGTATCTGTGCATGGGGTGTGGGATATTTGGGCTTGATTCTGATTAATTAATAATTAAAGTAGTAAATTAAATTGCGAAGGACCACCCGCTTTTAAAGGAAAGAGGGAAACTGAGAATTTCAGATCATTAGATAAAATTCTAGAGAAAACCAGTGACTATGGATATAACTAGAAAAGTATGATCATAAGAATAATTAATGGGCTGTATTATTAAAAAACCAAACCTCAAACACCTACATTGGGGGGTTATTACTGGAGGTCAGTACGTCCAGGAATCAGTGTGGTTCGTTCACTAATTCAATTAATAATAATCTAATCCTATAAATAATGCTGAATATAATATTATTCATACAAAGAAGAACATGAATATGAGCATAGTAATGAATTACAGTAAATCACACATTATGTTGAAACATTCTGAATGTATCAAATTGCTAAAATATAGGAAAAGAAATAAGCCTTAGCTTGTAGTAGGTTCCTTTAGATAACTCTGGAAGTCCTCTTAATCTCCAAGTCTGTCACATTGACGAATGGCACGATTAACATGGAGAAGGCAGCATGAGGAATCCGTCTCTCAAGCTGCAAGATAAATAACTACCAGTAGCAATTGATTTAACTACTCAATTCATATTCAAGATTATTGATATCTACAGATAGAATTCTAATCACCTGTTATTAGGTGTTGTCTTGCCGCGTGACATGCAATCACCCCGCTATTAATAAACTTATAAATGATGCATCAAATAAAAGGTACTTAGCTGTGGGCACTGTGTAAGTATTAAGATTGCCGTAATTACGCATCCCAAGTTCCGGTGAACCTATCCTGGATTGATGCGTTTCAAGCTGGCTGATCACGTGTCGTCAGGAACCAAGTCTAGGGGTCCCTTATTTAACACCAGCACTAGTTGAAGATATTATCTGCAAGGTCGTTCACGCCTCACAGTGGCGGCTTTCATCTGTGGATGGACACACTTGTCCTATTTGCTGGACAATGGCGTCTTTTGTGAGTACGGTAAGCGTAGCTTTGCCTCCTTCTGGCCTTGCACGTGTCCGCTTCCCGACGTGTACTGACTGAGGATGGCGTCCCCCAACCCACGCCGAGTCGACGTTCATTACACAAATTATTGGCATGAACATTAATATTTCTCGCATTCGCGTTTGAAACTCTAAAGACTGGACGGGTTTATTATTTAGAGGAACGAAATATTATTATTTACCTATTTAAGAATAGTAAATATATAAGGGAGAGGAATTAATATCTCCCCATGGCATTCATTGATGACGTTAACACTATTGCGAGGTAGACGCTATGATTCTAACGCTCTATTCGGCTTTTAGTTAGAGAACAATTCGCCTGCAATCAGTTGTCATACAGAATGCTTTAATTATGGAGAATCGTATTTAATTCTCACACAAATTGAATATAATGTGTTTTACTGTAAAGAAATCTGACGCAATACTGGCGTCAGGTGACGTGAGAATTCTAGCCTAATGCACAGATAAATTATTAGTACATGAGAATTCTACGAGTTGTTATTTTTACTTACTACAATATTAATATGGTTAGTAATAAGTAATGAGAATACAACAATGCTGTATTCGATGTTGGAAATATCCAACATAACTCCGGGGGGGGATTCCCAGGGTCGCAGTGTACTGTGTTGTACTGACCTATCCCGAATTGATATTAAGATTAACACCTTAGTATGTTAGTAGGTTAGTATGTTAGTACACACATAACGAACGTCCCGAATTTATCAAGGACTTACAAGAGTTTGAGTCTTGCTATTTACATGTCAAATGAAACATGTTGTTTGTGGCCTACACAATATTTATAGAATTCAACTCTCCCTAATTTGAACTAACAGAATCTACGGTAATGCGATATCTTGGGTCATAGTGACGTGTAAGGTTTCGTTACGTGATATCACATCGTAGTTTCATCAAAGTTATCTAAGTGAGATGTGAAAGAAATTACTCTTATTCAGAGTTGTAATAGGCTTGCAGCTTTCCTTAGTGGAAACATGCATGAAATAATGAAACATTAAATGATTAAGTTATCGGTAATCAGGAACACTCTAAAGCTCACAATAAACTCAACAACTTGGGTCGCAGTGACATGTAATGGTGTATTACGTAGCTGCTGAATCGTAGGTAAACTCAGAATAAGTTCCTAAGAACTGATAACACTATTGTATGATTATACAGTAAAGTATTATTAGTCATTTAAGATCAAGGAGACTATGACACTACAGTAAGGTCACTGTCTAGGGTCGCTGTGACTTGTAACTATTGAGTTACTAGACAATAACATCACGCAGCATCACGATCACCTCAAATTCAAATGAGGAAATTGAATTTAATGTGCACTGCCGTGCAGTAGTCATTCTGACTGATGGTACAATTAATTTGCTAACTAGCTAAAATAATAGAAGTAGAGAACTGAAAAGTTTATTCATTAAAATCAAGGAAAATTCTGAGTCGACAGTGAGATTAGTAGCCTAGTCATTCTGACTTATGAGCTAATTAAATGGCAGCTCATAGACTTGACACTGTAAACTGGTTAGTACGGAATCACCTTTACATGAATTTGGATTTATTAAATCAGTCTCTATAAGTATAGTCAACTGTAATTAATGGTGAGTACAGATTAGGCTAGTACTCAGTTGACACTACTAAAGTCCCTAAACCTACCTAAATAAATGGTTTGAATTTCTAACCTACCTAAGTAAGGGACTAAGCTAATTGTGAGCAAAAATGTACTCGAATTAACATTGTGAGTAGTATTGAGCTCATTAACAGGTCGAGTTATATTAAACTCATGAACATGGTGAGCTACAGTGAGCTCGTCAGCAGTGCTGACAGGTTGAGTTGCAGTGAACTCGTCAACAGTGTTGACAGGGTGAGCTACAGTGAGCTCGTTAGTTAGTGCTAACAGGTTGAGTTACAGTGAACTCGTCAACAGTGTTGACAGGGTGAGCTACAGTGAGCTCATTAGCTAGTGCTAACAGGGTGAGTTGCATGGAACTCGTCAACAGTGTTGACAGGGTGAGCTGCAGTGAGCTCGTTAGCTAGTGCTAACAGGGTGAGTTACAGTGAACTCGTCAACAGTGTTGACAGGGTGAGCTACATTGAGCTCGTCAGCAGTGCTGACAGGGTGAGCTACATGGAGCTCGTTAGCTAGTGCTAACAAGGTGAGTTACAGTGAACTCGTCAACAGTGTTGACAGGGTGAGCTACATTGAGCTCGTTAGCTAGTGCTAACAGGGTGAGTTGCATGGAACTCGTCAACAGTGTTGACAGGGTGAGCTACATTGAGCTCGTCAGCAGTGCTGACAGGGTGAGCTACATGGAGCTCGTTAGCTAGTGCTAACAGGGTGAGTTACAGTGAACTCGTCAACAGTGTTGACAGGGTGAGCTACATGGAGCTCGTTAGCTAGTGCTAACAGGGTGAGTTACAGTGAACTCGTCAACAGTGTTGACAGGGTGAGCTACATGGAGCTCGTTAGCTAGTGCTAACAGGGTGAGTTACAGTGAACTCGAATTAACGAGGTGGAGTTTTGTCATTCAGTTATCATGGCGAGCAATATTAAGCTTGTACGCATGGTGAACGAGCACTCATATTATTACGTTAATTCTAAGGTGAGCTATGTTAAGCTCATGAAGCATGTTAATTAACAATGCTAATGTTTAACGGTAATGCATTAAACATATTAGTTCTCTGGAAATTCACTTACATGTTAGTAAGTTTGCAAGTTTGTTCGTGTTGCGCTCCTACACTAAATAAGCAGAAACGAAAGAAAAACAACTCAAACAATTAATGCAAGTATTTATCACTAATTCTTAGTGCAGAAAACATGGTATTAAGAAGGTTTTCTTGGCAAACCTTTAAGCGCAAGTATAGTGGACCAGTGGTCCTAGTGAATGTTATCACTAAATTCAGGAAATGCCAGTGGCATTGAGTGCTAGATTCTCTAGCCTAACATTATTAATTCCTAGGGAGTACTAGATTCTCTAGCCTAACATTACAATTTAACTAGGAAGACTGAGTGTGGTCAATTACTACTTGTCGAGAATAATTCTAGGTCTGCAGTGAATTCAATAGTTTGGTCGTTGTGACTTGTACTTGTTTGAGTATGGACCATTGATTTTCACTGAGAGCTATGAAACATCTCGGCGAGTATCAATTGCACCACATTCAATCTGAGTTTATTACTCAGCTGCGTTTCTCCCTTTAGCTTGCTGCTGGAGAATTGACTTACTGCTGACTAATTTATTATTGTTGGCAGGTTTAGGCTTGTTCACATTCAGAACTTTACCCGTAAGTAAGTAGCCTCCTGCAGATTGGAGCATATTCATTCCCAATCGTTTAACATGTCCAGTTATGAACTGGTAATAGTAGTCGGCTCCTACTAGTACATCTACATTGTTAAGGCGGTCAGACATTAATTTGTTGTCAGCCAATTTAATTTCACGTTCCTGCAGGAAGTAGGGTGTGTACCCCAGACCCTTAATATTTAAGTCTAAAGGTATTTGATCTACAACAATGGCTTGGACAGCCTTGGCTTGACTACCTAGTCGTACAAGCGGTTGAACTACTGTGTATTCATGGGTTCCTCGATTTATCATGGACCCTGACAAGTTTAATTTTACCTGTCCTATTGGTTGTAAATTAAGTGCCTCTGCTGCCCTTTGAGTAATGAAAGTTCTCTGGGAACCTTGATCAAATAGTCCACGGATGGTGATCTTGGCTCCTCTGTTCTTCACTTGAAGTTGGGCAGTAGGTAAGGCAGCATCCACTTGAGATGCTTGTGAAGTTACGCTGTACACATCTCGCACCTTGCAGCACTGTACTGGTGTAGATTCTCTACGTCCTATTCTAGGATTGACATAATTAGTCCTAACTAATTTGCACAGTGCAGCATGATGCTTGCCCCTTCTACACCTATTGCAGGTGTTCAGTGGGGTGTCACAGCTGTTAACATTATGTGGTTTGAGACACCTAGTACATTTGTGTAACTGTTTGAGTCGTCTGACTATTGTGTCTCTATTAGGATAATTAGTACATTTGTACAGAGAATGTTTTTGATTGCAAAACAAGCATATTCCCCATCCTACAGATCGTTTAGGGGTTACCGGTTTAGGTAAAACAGTATTTGCAGGTTGTGGTGGTTTTGCTGTTTGCATTTGCTTGTTATTTATTCTCTTGTGAGTACTTGGTGTACTCTGGGGAACCATTAACAGGCTCTTGGGAGTGCTCTTTGGACTATTAGGTCTCTTAGGAGCACCTGTGGGACTCTTAGGCCTCACTGATGAATCAGTATTTGACTGATTGTTGTTACATTGAGTATTAGCACCTTGGTTACCTAGTGACAGTGTCACTTTAGGAGTTTCAGGCAAGGAAACTGATGGAGGTACAGTTTTGGTGCATTCAGATTTAGCATTAATTGCTTGGTCTGCTGTATGATTGCTCATATTACGCAAACCTGTAAATATATCCTGCATTGACAGGGTATTACCATTCTGGCATACATATAATTTATTAAGTGTGTCACCAGACAATTTTCTATGGATGATAATTTTAGTCATCCACTCAGTAGTTGGGTGATCCACCTCTTTACTGAAAGAATTTATCAGTGACTCAAGCTGAAAACTAAAGTCTTGTAAAGAGTCAACTGATTGCTCTGGTGAAGATAAATTTAATAATTGGTGCACAAGGTTTATATTAGTCTTCTCATTGTTAGCACTTGCTTTAGAAGGCTGTTATGAGTAATTGTGACCATTACTTGTGTTGCTTAAGGCTTCTTGCTTAGCCTCAGCTTTGATTACAGCTTCGGCTGCTGTTGCAGCATTAGCTTTATCATTTTCTGGTTCAGATTCACTGATCATTGCAGCTTCACTTGTTTCATCGGCAGCTTCACTTGTTTCTCGGGGTTCTGGTGATAAGTTAGTTAATTCAGTAGCATTATGTATCGAACTTATAGAATCCAGGGAACATTGAGAAGAGTGGTCTGAAATTTGATCAGACTCTGTAAACAAATCATCACATGAAGCTGTCTTAGATGAGAGGTTAGAAAATGAAGGTTGATCTTCAGTTGTTGATCCTGTATAGTGATCAGTATTGATTAGAGGATTCTCCTCGTCTTGATTTAGCTCAAGTATTTCATCTGAGCTGAGTGTTAACTTGGATACAGGTCTATTAATGATCTGAACCACCCACTCGGGAATATCTTGCTTCGCAAGCACCTCCTTATATCGGTCTAAACTGGTTTGAACAGAATGTTCATAGTTATCGAGATCAGATTCTGTTAGACTTAAGTGGTCTGAGACAGTATGACCGGCTTGGAGTAAATTCCTGTGGGTCTCGATTACAGTCTTGATGTAGTCATATTTTTGGCTGGCGATCCTTATGGAACTTGCTAGTCTGTAGACGTCACCTGGGTCAGTTTCGACACAGAAATGACATTTCATAAGCAGTTTTCCTAAAGGACCTTGAAGAGCTGTCAAGAATCTTGCGTTCCTTTCTAAAGGATTCATTCTTGTGGTAAATTGAGCCTGATAGGGCTTATGTAGCTAGTGGTATAGCTATGTTGTCTGCTCCTTGATGTAGAGCAGGTATAAGTATTGACAGCCTGATATTTCTTGAGGCTGGTTGTAATTTACCTCATTTAGAGGTTAGCTACCTACCTAATAATAAGCAACTAAGATTTGAGTGGTACCTTGGTCTCACTACAGGTGTTCCTCAGCTTAGCTCTTCTAAATCAGCCTCGGATGGGTAGTGGACCTACAGTAACACTCAAAGACATACATAGAAATATGCAATAAATAATTACACAATAAATGGTTAATCCCACCCTTGATAGGGTCAGCACAAAATGAATAATATATGTGTCACTAACTAGCTCAAGCCTAGTCGTGAGAATTTCTACTTAAGAAACTACAACTATATTTAGTCTGTGCTTGTGCCAAATTCAACACAATCACAGCCTAAATTGCTAACTAATGAAGGTTGGCAAAGATTATATTATGGTGCAGTAATGTGCAAATAATTGTGCTGTGTTTTTGTTTTTTTTTGTATTTTATATAATATACACTTGTGTAATTATGTGTATAAGAAATTAAATGAACACAAAGGAATTAATTGTGTTTGGCAAGTATTCTACTGCCGTAAATATTATCTAACTCCTGAATGTACTCCTAATTGTGTAATAAAATATTATCAGGGTTAGTAATGATTAACTAGTATGAGATCAGTAATTTATATTAGTATACTGGATCCCTAAATGTTAATGATCCACTGACTTGAGTGAATCAATAATTATAACATGGATTCAGGCTATAATGGACAGTCTGCTGACAGCCATACATTGAAACATTGGTATAGCCTAAATGGTTAACACTTAATTGGTGTTAGTGATTAATATAAGGTTATGAGCTGTTGCTCTTGGTGACCTAAGGGTTCTACTTCAGTATGAAGTGTAGGTCTAAATGTTGTGGGTAATTGGCTATGACCCACTAAAGCTACGTATAAGGTAGCTGTTAGTGTGATCTAGGCTAACTGATGTGTTACACTGTTAGTTGACACAATTAATTAAATAGTTAGTCTAGCTTCTATCACACAAGGATTAGTTATTAATGGTTAATATTTTAATTATAAATTTAATGCCTATCCGGTTCGATAAGGACCATAATGTGGGATATTTGGGCTTGATTCTGATTAATTAATAATTAAAGTAGTAAATTAAATTGCGAAGGACCACCCGCTTTTAAAGGAAAGAGGGAAACTGAGAATTTCAGATCATTAGATAAAATTCTAGAGAAAACCAGTGACTATGGATATAACTAGAAAAGTATGATCATAAGAATAATTAATGGGCTGTATTATTAAAAAAACAAACCTCAAACACCTACATTGGGGGGTTATTACTGGAGGTCAGTACGTCCAGGAATCAGTGTGGTTCGTTCACTAATTCAATTAATAATAATCTAATCCTATAAATAATGCTGAATATAATATTATTCATACAAAGAAGAACATGAATATGAGCATAGTAATGAATTACAGTAAATCACACATTATGTTGAAACATTCTGAATGTATCAAATTGCTAAAATATAGGAAAAGAAATAAGCCTTAGCTTGTAGTAGGTTCCTTTAGATAACTCTGGAAGTCCTCTTAATCTCCAAGTCTGTCACATTGACGAATGGCACGATTAACATGGAGAAGGCAGCATGAGGAATCCGTCTCTCAAGCTGCAAGATAAATAACTACCAGTAGCAATTGATTTAACTACTCAATTCATATTCAAGATTATTGATATCTACAGATAGAATTCTAATCACCTGTTATTAGGTGTTGTCTTGCCGCGTGACGTGCAATCACCCCGCTATTAATAAACTTATAAATGATGCATCAAATAAAAGGTACTTAGCTGTGGGCACTGTGTAAGTATTAAGATTGCCGTAATTCCGCATCCCAAGTTCCGGTGAACCTATCCTGGATTGATGCGTTTCAAGCTGGCTGATCACGTGTCGTCAGGAACCAAGTCTAGGGGTCCCTTATTTAACACCAGCACTAGTTGAAGATATTATCTGCAAGGTCGTTCACGCCTCACAGTGGCGGCTTTCATCTGTGGATGGACACACTTGTCCTATTTGCTGGACAATGGCGTCTTTTGTGAGTACGGTAAGCGTAGCTTTGCCTCCTTCTGGCCTTGCACGTGTCCGCTTCCCGACGTGTACTGACTGAGGATGGCGTCCCCCAACCCACGCCGAGTCGATGTTCATTACACAAATTATTGGCATGAACATTAATATTTCTCGCATTCGCGTTTGAAACTCTAAAGACTGGACGGGTTTATTATTTAGAGGAACGAAATATTATTATTTACCTATTTAAGAATAGTAAATATATAAGGGAGAGGAATTAATATCTCCCCATGGCATTCATTGATGACGTTAACACTATTGCGAGGTAGACGGTATAATTCTAACGCTCTATTCGGCTTTTAGTTAGAGAACAATTCGCCTGCAATCAGTTGTCATATAGAATGCTTTAATTATGGAGAATCGTATTTAATTCTCACACAAATTGAATATAATGTGTTTTACTGTAAAGAAATCTGACGCAATACTGGCGTCAGGTGACGTGAGAATTTAGCCTAATGCACAGATAAATTATTAGTACATGAGAATTCTACGAGTTATTTTTACTTACTACAATATTAATATGGTTAGTAATAAGTAATGAGAATACAACAATGCTGTATTCGATGTTGGAAATATCCAACATGGGGGTCTACCACTGCAAACCACCTTAAGCCCATCATCACACAGCAAAAATCTGCTATCAGAATAATAACTAACTCTGCTTTCAGACAACACTCAGCTCCCTTGTTTAAATCCCTAAACTTGCTAAATATTAACTCCCTCCACACATTCTCTTGTGTCAACTACATTTACAAAACCCTGTTCTTAAATGCAAACCATGCTCTGAAACTCTCCCTGGACAGATGTAATAGGACCCATTATCACCCCACCAGAAATAAATATCTCTTTGATATCCCCAGGGTCAAACTTAATCTGTGTAAACACTCTATGCAAATTAAGGGAGCTAGTCTATAGAACTCACTCCCTAGTGAATTGAAAAACTGTAAAACTTTTGCCTTATTTAAAAGCAAAACCAAAAAGTACCTAACTTCATCTTCTTAGTTTCCTACACTGAGCTTTAAATTTGCTCTGTACCTAGTGTTACCCAATCTCCTAATTTTTATGTAATATCAAACAACCTTATCATTGTGTTCATTGCTGTCTTCTTTTATGTGCTAGCCATATGCTGTATTGTGACTACCAATTTTTGTCAACTACCATTCAAGCTGTCATTGCAATCAATCTTATATTGTTTCTGCTGTATTGTGCCTACCAATTTGTTGTCAACTACCATTTTAAGCTGTCATTGCAATCAATCTTAGCTACCTATGTGCTTTAATATACTGTACCTACAATTTTCTCTCATCTTCTTTTTTTTTTCATTTCATGTAATCTGTTATCATTTTTTTGTCTATAAATTTTGCAAGTATTTACCTCCTTAAAATTTTCTTAGATTAAGGACCTGCCCGAAACGCTGCGCGTGCTAGTGGCTTTACAAGACTGTAATTACCATATTTGTATCCTCACATTCCTTATGTACATTCTTGTATATGCATAAATAAATAAATAAATAAATAAAAGTAGGTAAATACTTGCAAATAGAAAATAGATTGCAAATAAAATAAATTTTGCAAATATAATAGATTTTATACAAATATTTTTTTCTCGTGAACGAGTTAGTCACGCGCACTCGGGAAAAGAGTGGGAAACGTTCTCAAAAGCTACAGATGCGTGAAAGTGTTTTAAATTAAATCTGGGTGAGACATAAAATAAAAATATGCTGTACAAACGATGTTAGGTAAGGAGAAGGGTAAAAACTTCAAAAACTTTTCTCATTGAATACCTAAAGCTATAACTATGACTATATGGACTATTAAAAAAGAGAGAGGGAAGTAGAGGGTTCAAGACCTCTTTCTGTTACACAACTTGGGTTTGTGGAACAAGTAATTATCAAAAGAAGGCACCATGCCGGGAAGGCTATGTAGCAGTAAGGCAGTGAGGTGAGGCAGCTACTTATTTGAGGAATGCTTATTTTATTTACATTATAAGCTGAGACAGCTTATTATATTTGAGGAATGCTCAGCTGATTCCTCTACATTTAGCATGGAACAAATTTGAGTCCAAGACCTCTTCCTGTTACACAATTTGGCTGTGTGTAACCAAACTAGAAGGGCTCTTCAAATCAAGGGACCCAGAATGTGGAATGAACTCCGGAATCATGTCAAAGGCTGTACCTCTCTCAACCAGTTTAAGAGTAAAACCAAGTACTACCTAATTAATTCCATGTAACCTACAATACCTCCTAAATGTCAACCCATGTCTTGCTATTTTTTAAACAATGCTGATTGTTCAACAACGTGTACAATTGCTGATTTCTGCAATGTTCCCCCCTCCCTTTTTTATTTGTTATTCCTTCTTTCAACACAATTTATACCTAATCCCAATTACTATTAAATTTTAGTCGAAGTGTTTTTCCCCCACACCTTGCCCGAAACGCTATGAGTATTAGTGGCTTTAGGTATTGTATGTACTAGCTCTGTCTATAAATCCAACATTATGTTTATAAATCAACTATGTATGTACTTTTCCTGAATAAAATTTATTTATTATTATTTATTTATTAATCAGTAAGTAATTATATTAAAAGAAGGCACCAAGCTGGGATGGCTATGTAGCCCCATTGTGTGCAACAATAAACCATATTTTTTTAACATATAATGCACCTATATGGTAAAACAAGTCCTGTGAGCTGTAAAAATATTGATGCAGTTATTTAAATTAAAAATATAATGAAAGAAATACTACTAGTTTTTTTTATCCTATCTTTTTGTACTGTACAGTATATCCAAGGAAGTGAAAAATTGAGACATAATGCACAATTTAATGAATGATTCAAAAGAAATATGACTATTACATATCAACATGAGAACTTAATGATCCATGGTTAACATGATTTAATAAGGATAATACTTGTAATAATACAAACTATAATTTAAAATCTTTTTTACTGATTTTTTTATTAAGAAGCTTAGGTATACACACCAATGTGCTGCTACCCTATTCTATATGGAAGATTACACAGTGTAGATAAAAAACTAGCTATAAGTTTATCTAATACACCCATCTCACAGGATGGTTAGGCATACATGGAATCAAAGGAGAAAATACCAGCCTCAATATAAAAAGCAAATCAACTCTGACTAAACAACAACTTCACGATTTTCACAAGAGGTAAGCACTGAATCATGGAAACATTATATTATAATTACTCTTACCAGTTTCTACAAGACTCTTCTCAAACAATGTATTTTTTAACATGCTTAGGTATACACAGCAATGTGCTGCTTCCCTATTCTGTATGAAGGACCACACAGTGTAGATCAAAAACCAGCTACAAGCTCATCCAACATCCTCACCTTACAGGATGGCCAGTCATACATGGAATCAGGAGAGAACAAGATACTTAAGGCTGATCTATTAGCCTTCACTGGCAAAATCTGGGTGCAGCACAAAGAATATCTTCCAATTTTCCTGAGTTTAAAGTAATTACAGAGCTCAAAGTACTTCATACCATTTGGTATGAAGTCACTGATAACAGGGCAATCACAGACATAGTGTTGGAGAGTATGTTCTCTCAAGCAGAACTGAAAACAGATGTTTTTTCCAGCAAAATTGCAGCAAAAAAATATCATTAAGACAATTGGCGGGCCCTTTAACAAGCCGCCAGCTTTCTGTGCTCGTCAAGGCCGCTAGATAGTTAGTGGTCCTTGGGTAAATTCAGTAAATATATACAATAATTGTCAGCGCATCTTCCGAGCAACAAGGACAGCTACACAGTATCTTTTACAATAACGTAGGTAAGCAACAAATGTAACATATTTGTTTACTACAATGTCGGTGCTGGCTGTATAAGTTGAAAAAACATAGTTTTACTTCGAAATATACTAATTTTATAAGAAAATTCAACGTAAATTGGGTGCAGATGAGCTCCGATAAGGCGGCGTCGTGATTGGCTTAATCTTCAAGATGAAGAATGTTGCCTGCTCTCTGATTTGCCAAACGAAACACAGTAGTGACCTCTGTCGGCATGCAGGTGAACCAATCTTCGTAAGTTTACCTACCTGAAACGCACGTAAGCATCATCTTACTTAGTCATACTTAGGAATCTTCGTAGCAAACCTACTTATGAAGAAATACATGGAGTTTCGTGAATCTAGGTCCAGGTAATGAAATCAAGGAAAGGGGCAGACGGATTCACTACAAACGACAAGGAAGTGTGTGAGGAACTGAATAAGAAATTCCAGGAGATCTTCTCTTTAGAGCAAGGAGAAGTTCCAAAGATAAGAGAGGGAATAGTTAACCTAGGAACCACTAGAAGAGTTTGAGATTACGAGTGGAGAAGTAAGGTAGCTTTTACTAGACTTGGATGTGACAAAGGCTATAGAGGCCAGATGGAATCTCTCCTTGGATACTAAAGGAAGGAGCAGAAGCACTGTGTCTGCAACTCTCCATAGTGTATAACAAATCACTGGCAACAGGGAAACTGCCAAGAATTTTAGAAGTGGCTAATGTGGTCCCAATATACAAGAAGGGGGGATAGATAGGAGGCACTGAACTAAAGGCCAGTGTCCCCAACTGGCATACCATGCAACCTGATGGAGAAGATTGTGCGAAAAAAGCTAGTGGAACATCTGGAGTGAAAGAACTTTGAAACACATCATCAACATGGGGCTCAGAGATGGCAAGTCCTGCCTCAAAGGATTAATTTAATTCTACGACAAGACAATAAAAATCAGGCAAGAAAGCGGCGGGCAGACTGCATATTTTGAATTGCCAGAAAGCCTCTGACACAGTACCACACTAGAGGCTAGTGAAAAAGCTGGAGACGCAGGCAGGAGTGAATAGGAAGGTACTCCATTGGATAAGGGAGTACCTAAGCAACAGAAGACAGCGAGTTACTGTGAGGGGTGAGGTCTCAGATTGGTGAGACGTCACCCGTGAGTCCTGCAGGGGTCAGTCCTTGAACCTATACTGTTTCTGATATATGCAAATGATCTCCCAGAGGGTATAGAATCGTTAATCTCACTCTTTGCAGATGATGCAAAAATTATGAGGAGGATTGAAACAGAGGTTGATAGTAGGAGGCTACAAGATGACCTGGACAGACTGAATAAATGGTCCGACAAACAGCTGCTAAAGTTCAACCCGAGTAAATGCAAAGTAATGAAACTAGGCTGTGGAAACAGGAGACCAGACACAGGATACAGAATAGGAGATGAAGTACTTCATGAAACGGTCAGAGAGAAAGATCTAGGAATTGAAATTGCACAAAACCTGTCTCCTGAAGCCCACATAAAAAGAATTACATCTGCAGCATACGTGAGGCTGGCTAACATCAGATCAGCCTTCAGGAACCTGTGTAAAGAATCATTCAGAACCTTGTATACCACATATGTAAGACCAATCCAGGAGTATGCGGCCCCAGCATGGAGCCCGTACCTTGTCAAGCACAAGGCAAAGCTGAAAAAATTCAGAGGTATGCCACTAGACTAGTCCCAGAACTAAGAGGCATGAGTTACGAGGAAAGGCTGCGGGAAATGCACCTCACCACACTGGAAGACAGAAGAGTAAGGGGAGACATGATCACTACCTACAAGATTCTCTGGGGAATTTTTTAAATTTAAATTTTGCCCCGAGGGGCGAGTTTATTGGGCAGCGCCACTCATCTTGTGAGTGGACATACCGCCATAGCAGCATGTACAACACTCCCCAATAGGACGAAAACCCGCTGGGTTGTTCATCCTGTCACTTGTACCCAGACACAGCTGGGACTTGCATAACTGTCTCAAGTGAACAGCTCCTCAAACAAGAAGATTAACATCTATCAACCCTTAAAAGCTTACGTTATCTTGCGGGTGCAAAATGGGGGAATCTTTTAAGAACAGTATCAATATTTGACAAAGTGTTTTCCTAGCTCAAACAATGTGGGGTTTATTATTCTACACATACTTCTGATGTCTCTCAGGTGTTCACATTCACGTAGATAGTGGTCAAGGCGGTGTCCATCACTCTCACCACAGATTCTACAACTTCACTGATCAACTGTTGTTTCCATTCCATATCTCCATGGATATTTGTATCCAAGACGGATTCTCGCTATAACTGATTCTCTCCCTCGTCCTCCTCCTCTTCGTCCATAATGACTGGGATTGCCAGCTGCAACCATGTTGTGTAGCGTTTCGGGCAAGTCCTTAATCCTATGGTCCCTGGAATACGATCCCCTGCCGCGAAGAATCGTTTTTTCATCCAAGTACACATTTTACTGTTGCGTTAAACAGAGGCTACAGTTAAGGAATTGCGCCCAGTAATTCCGGTGAGGGTGGGAGGTCGCACAGGATCGTCCGTCGTCGTAGGATCAGGTTGTGGTGCGGCTGATAACTGGGGTTGTAGGGTGGGAGGTCGCACAGGATCGTCCGTCGTCGTAGGATCAGGTTGTGGTGCGGCTGATAACTGGGGTTGTAGGGTGGGAGGTCGCACAGGATCGTCCGTCGTCGTAGGATCAGGTTGTGGTGCGGCTGATAACTGGGGTTGTAGGGTGGGAGGTCGTACAGGATCGTCCGTTGTCGTAGGTGGCGGTGCTGCTGGTAACTGTGGTCGAAAGGTGAACTGCGTAGTCGGCGGATGTGTCTCTGGAGGGATGTCTGGGGCAGCGTCACAGTGTGCTGGTTTAAGACGATCGATGGAGATGTTTACCCGCTGTCCTCGGCGTTCAATGGTGAAGAACTTCGGTGTTCGAGAAACCACTTTAAATGGTCCTTCGTAAGGTTACTGTAGAGAGCGTCGAACAGCGTCGACTCTTACAAACACGTGTTCAGTTGTGTGGAGCTCATGAGGCACATATGTAGCACGAGTTGTCGGTTGGCGTGATGGTGTAGGCCGAATGTTTGTCATGGCCGCCCGTAATTTCTGGACAAAAGTGGGGTCTGGGGGTGTGATAAGTGGCGTTGGGGTTAAGAATTCGCCCGGAAGCCGCAGGCTAGATCCGTATACTAAGTCTGCTACCGAGAATCCACTGCCCTCCTTCGTGGCCGAACGGATGCCAAGCAAGACTAATGGGAGGTTGTCGATCCAATCATCAGGGCGTGCTTGAGTTTTTAGGGCAGCTTTTAGTTGTCTATGAAAGCGTTCTACCATTCCGTTCGACTCAGGGTGGTATGCTGTGGTTCGGTTATGTGTGGTCCCGAGGAATTCCATAAGTTCCTTCCATAGATATGATTCGAACTGTCGTCCTTGGTCGGTGATGATGACAGAGGGGCTGCCAAAACGGGCGACCCATCCAGAGAGGAAAGCCTGGACCACTGACTCAGCTGAGATGTTGATTAATGGGATTGCTTCCGGCCATCTGGAGAATCGATCGATGCAGGTGAGTAGATAAGAATATCCTCTTGCCGACGGTAATGGTCCAACGATGTCTACATGCACCACCTCGAAACGGTCAGAAGGTAACGGAAACTGTTGAAGAGGGCTCTTTGTGTGACGATGTGTTTTCGCTCGCTGGCACTGGAGACATGAGCGAGTCCATCGTCGAACATCGGCATTGATTCCTGGCCATACAACACGCTCCGTTAGTAGTTTCTGGGAAGCACGTACTCCTGGGTGTGCTAGGGAGTGAAATACTGAGAACGTTTTCCAGCGAAACTGGGCAGGAATGTAGGGCCTAAGTGCTCCCGTCCGTGAGGTGTCACAGATTATACTTCCGCCACCTTCCATGGGAATCTCGATGAACCGGAGAGCTGTGTCAGATGTTCGTAATCGCTGCAGATCAGGGTCTTCCCGTTGGGCCTTACTGATTACACAATAGTCCACCTGAGCTGGGTTTGTCACGACGTGGTTTATGGTGGGTCGAGACAGTGCATCGGCTATGACATTATTAGTTCCTTTGACATGACGGATATCCGAGGTAAATTGGGAAATAAATCCCAGGTGGTTGGCTACTCGAGGAGAGTGAGCATCACCCTTGGCCGCCAGTGCATAAGTGAGAGGTTTGTGGTCTGTGAGGATGTGGAAGTTCCGCCCCTCGAGAAAGTGCCGGAAATGTTGTATGGCTGAGTAGATGGCGAGCAGTTCCCTATCAAAAGTGCTGTACTTCTCTTCAGTGGGTGACAGGCGCGCTGAAAAGAATGTAATTTAATTGGGCGCCATTCTCCTTCAACGAGCTGTTGTAGTACAGCACCAATTGCTGTGTTTGAAGCGTCGGTAGATAGATTGGTGGGAGCGTCAGACACTGGGTGTGCGAGCAAGGTGAATTCCGCCAGCTTGTGTTTTATGTCGGTGAATGCTGTCTCTGCCTGGGGAGTCCACTCCAACGGAAGACGGGACGTGAGTTTCCAACCACGTAAGAGGTCGTATAAGTGTCGCAAGATGTCCGAACAATGTGGGATGAATCGATGATAAAAATTCACTACACCAAGAAATTCTTGCAACTTCTTTGGAGTAGATGGGCGCGGGAATTCCTTGATTGCCTCGATTTTCTTCTCTAGTGGTTGGACCCCTGCTGCTGACACACGGTGTCCCAAGAAATCCAGCTCTGGAACATGGAAAATACACTTCTCGGAGTTGAGCTGCAAGCCGAAGTTGCGCAGACGGGTGAGAAGGAGTCGGAGGTGTAGCAGATGTTCTGTTGGTGATGTACTGGCCACCAGCAGATCGTCAATGTAGGCGTAGCAAAAAGGAAGGTCCTTAACTACTTGGTCGATGAAACGTTGGAATGTCTGGGCTGCATTCCGTAGACCAAAAGGCATCCGGACGAATTCAAACAGTCCAAAAGGTGTTGTGATCGCTGTTTTCGGAATGTCTGCCGGTTCCACAGGGATCTGGTGAAATGCCCGCACAAGGTCAATTTTCGAAAAAACGGTTGCGTTGCTCAATCCCTGTGAGAAATCCTGGATGTGTGGTATTGGGTAGCGATCCGGCAGAGTACGAACGTTGAGAGCCCTGTAGTCTCTGCAAGGGCGCCATTCCCCTGGGGCTGTTTTCGGGACCATATGGAGAGGTGAAGCCCATGGACTGTTCGAAGGGCGGATTATTCCCGCCTCCTGTAGCTTATTGAATTCAGCACGTGCTACCGCCAGTCGTTCCGGTGCCAGGCGGCGTGGTCTGGCGAAGGTAGGTGCTCCCGTTGTAGTAATGTGATGCGTAATCGTATGTTGCACCTCTGGTTGAGGGCTGGCGGGTTGGGTCACATCTTTGAATTCATCCAGGAGTGCTTGAAGTTCCGTAGATGCGACTGGGGTGACGATGTTAACTTGTGTAGAGGTACTAGGAGAGGCTCGAAGTACTGCACCTGCGGGATCCACAATAAGGCAGGAAATCCCATCCAAGAATGGGTTGTTCCACATCCGCTATGAGGAAAGTCCACGTAAAGCGACCCAGAGAGGCGAACTCGAGAACCAGGGCGCGGGTCCCATATGTACGGACGGACGTACCATTGGCGGCTCGTAAGTCCAAACCAGGAGTACGGGTTGGTTTGACCAGTGGGGGAGGCAACACACTAGCTGCTGCACCTGTGTCAACGAGGAAACGGCGTTTGATTATGACGTCAGATATGTAGAGCAGTGTAGTGTTTGAAATGGCGGGGTCACTGGCCGTTAACAGTCCCCGCCGAAGTAGTTTCCGGACCAGGAACAAGGAGCCCTACAGTTGCGGGCTTGGTGTCCGAACTTCTGGTGGTAAGAACAAAGCTCTCCCCGATGTTCTCGCTGTCGCCTAGAGACTGATACTGGATTCGCATGGTACGTCCTCCCTGGGTGGAAGAAACGCCGGTTCTGGAGGACGTCGAGTTGTTGGGTGTCTGTAGTCTGCTGTGTTACACTGGGATGGGACAGCGTAGCGTTATCAGACGTCGTATGAAGCCGTCTGCCAGTGTAGCCAGCTGGGCTAATGGGGTGTCGTTAGCCATACTGAATAGGACCGGTTGAATGTGTTTTGGACAGAGTTGTATCCACAGTGATCTCACAATCTCGCTGGGGGCTGGGCCAGTTGCGGTATGCATTACATACTGAATATGCCGCAGAAGCTGAGCTGGTGTTTTGTCTGCTAATCTTTTGTCAGTGAGGAGTTGGTCCCTTTGTTGAATGCGGCGTTTCATTGCTGCCTGTAGAAGAGCGGCCTTCAATGCAGTGTACGTCCTGGTGTCCGGTGATGACAGCGGAGGCAGTGTGCATAGCCTCCGAGGTAAGTGTTGGCAGGGCACAGGCATATCGGGCTTTCTCAGTCGAAATTTCGTGAAGGTCGAAAATAGCCTCCATCTGCATGAACCAAAATTCTGGCTCATCTGCGTTGTATGCTGGAAACCTGGTAGATAAATCCATGACGAAGATCTAGTTTGTGACTAGGTGTTCTTTTTCACTCACTGGGTCACCAATGTAACGGTTCTATTGTTACGTAAAGTATGGTGACAATAAACACAGACACTAAGATACTATATATATATTTGGTCGAATATACAGAAGTACACAGGTGATACTTTGGTGTGAGTTGAGCGCACTGAGCGTCGGTACAGTATCTCGCAAGTGTCTGCTCTAGACCACACTTGAAAGTAGACTAGTTAATGTTTGCTATTCTGCTGCTTATATGCTCGGGCAACACCTCACCGTGTTGCCCGGGCAACGCCTCACCTCATTCATCTCCAAAGGTTGACAGGAATATTAACAATGCATTTGGAGCGAGTATATTATTGGGATAATCTACTCGCTACAATAACTATCACATAGTAAACATAAAAGGAGTTTATCCAAAAACTGACAGAAGTGTTGTTTTGTGCGTTGTATCGTGTTTGTGGGAAGTGTGTTGTGTTTACGCTGGCGGGCGGCGTCCTTACCAACTCCGGATTATGTTTATTACATCACTAAACTTCATTTAATAACTATATGCCTGTTAAGTAGAAGATTTTAATTGTTAATAGCATTATATTGTCGTTTTATTATGGAACACGTACACATGCGAAACGTCCAAAGCTGGTGTCCGAAGTGGTAAAAATATTAGTGTGCGATGGTGTCAATGTACGGAGTGTCTTTTTCAATCCGGACCGAATAGAATTCTACGATCAGGTGGCAAAGATTAAGCAAGAAAGAGAAGGATGGGCGGACTGCATTTTTTTGGACTGTCGGAAAGCCTTTGACGCAGTACCCCATAAAAGGTTGATGCATAAGTTGGAGAAACAGGCAGAAGTAACTGGTAGGGCGCTCCAGTGGATAAGGGAGTACCTAAGCAATAGGAAGCGAAGAGTTACAGTGAGGGGTGAGATCTCAGAATGGCGTGAAGTCACCAGTGGAGTCCCACTGGGCTCTGTACTGGGACCTATCCTGTTTCTGATATACGTAAATGATCTCCCAGAGGGTATATAGACTCATGCCTCTCAATGTATGCTGACGACGCCAAAATTATGAGAAGGATTAAGACAGAGGAGGACAGTTTGAGGCTTCAAGAAGACCTGGACAAGCTGCAGGAATGGTCGAACAAATGGTTGTTAGAGTTTAACCCAAGCAAATGTAATGTAATGAAGATAGGGGTAGGAAGCAGGAGACCAGATACAAGGTATCATTTGGGAGATGAAATACTTCAAGAGTCAGAAAGAGAGAAAGACCTGGGGGTTGATATCACGCCAGACCTGTCCCCTGAAGCTCATATCAAGAGAATAACATCAGCATCATATGCCAGGTTGGCTAACATAAGAACGGCCTTTAGAAACTTGTGTAAGAAATCTTTCAAAACAGTATACCACATATGTCAGACCAATCCTGGAGTATGCGGCTCCAGCATGGAGTCCATATCTGGTCAAGGATAAGACTAAACTGGAAAAGGTTCAAAGGTTTGCCACCAGACTAGTACCCGAGCTGAAAGGTGTGAGCTACGAGGAGAGACTACGGGAATTAAACCTCACTTCGTTGGAAGACAGAAGAGTTAGGGGGGACATGATCACCACATTCAAGATTCTCAAGGGAATCGACAGGGTTGATAAAGACAGGCTATTTAACACAAGGGGCACACGCACTAGGGGACACAGGTGGAAGCTGAGTGCCCAAATGAGCCACAGAGATATTAGAAAGAACTTTTTTAGTGTCAGAGTGGTTGACAAATGGAATGCATTAGGAGGTGATGTGATGGAGGCTGACTCCATACACAGTTTCAAGTGTAGATATGATAGAGCCCAATAGGCATAAGAACCTGTACACCTGTTGATTGACGGTTGAGAGACGGGACCAAAGAGCCAGAGCTCAACCCCCGCAAGCACAACAAGGTGAGTACAAACACACTGGAAGACAGCTATAATTCTATCCCTATTTACAAGTAACGGTTTTCCCACCCTCCTGTCTTATTGTGAGGTGTAGGCACCATATATAAGCGATATGAGAATAGCAAACAGAACAATTTCCAGTCAAGAATATAGCACTCGGCGTAGGCAGTTCAAATCGTCTCCAAGACGCTACAGCTTCAACACAGAGCAGGCAGCAGAGTTACAAAGCTCTCCCACATAGAGCTCCGCGACTCTGGCCACACTCAGCTCTCTGCTCTGCTCCAAGCTCCGTCTCAACGTCTACGACACTGTTGTATCCAGGACTACTAAATAAATATGAAACTCACTTAACACTGTGTATCTAATCTACCCAACAACGTAACATAATCGTACGTTACAGAGTAAAGGGAGACATGATCACTACCTACAAAATCCTCAGGGAAATCGACCGGGTGGACAAGGATAAACTATTCAACACTGGTGGTACGAGAACAAGGGGACACAGGTGGAAACTGATTACCCACATGAGCCACAGGGATGTTAGAAAGAACTTTTTCAGTGTCAGAGTGGTTAACAGATGGAATACATTAGGCAGTGATGTGGTGGAGGCTGATTCCATACACAGTTTCAAATATAGATATGACAGAGCCCAGTAGGCTCAGGAACCTGTATTCCAGTTGTTGACAGTAGAGAGGCGGGACCAAAGAGTCAAAGTTCAACTCCCGCAAGCACAAATAGGTGAGTACAAATAGGCGAGTACACATACACACACACACACACACAAACAAAGGTGGCAGGTGACAAAGATTAAGCAAGAAAGAGAAGGCTGGGCGGACAGCATTTTATTGGATTGTCGGAAAGCCTTTGACACAGTACCGCATAAGAGGCTGGTACATAAGCTGGAGAGACAGGCAGGTGTAGCTGGGAAGGTGCTCCAGTGGATAAGGGAGTACCTAAGTGTTAGAGAAGGGGAGTCTGTACTATGGGGGATCTAGAATAACATGGATGTAGGGGTAGTAATTAGCATTAAGGGTTATCAAATATGGGAGATCTCAAAGGCCCGGCCCCCACTATATAGAAATACATAGAAATATATAGAAATAAACTTGTAGTGGCTTATTACAGCAATAGTCAGCCTAGAGGTTGATCATAGATCTCCTACACAGGAAAAATGGATACTCCTTTACTAACTTACTTATTTATTAACCCCTTAACAACCCCCCATATACATATTCACACCAATAACAATAATAATAATTACTTTACCACACTATCTTACGTTAAAAGCCTTGGTCCACCTAAGCAGGATACAAGGTTTACATTGAGAACAAGCTAGGGTAAAGTTCTACTAGGCAAGGGACACTAGCAATGACCCTAGGGAGCTTACTGGTAACACTGGAGCCCACGTGGTTCCCCAGGAACCCCCTAGAGTAACTTGTAAAAAAATAAACACTAGTGAACACCTAATGGCTACACATCAATACTCTACACATAGAACACGTTTATGCCAGACAATGAGAACGCTACACAGTATACTTAGCTGGGTATCAAAGACACAGAAATAAAGAAACGAGAGGAAGGGGAGGAGATTCCTTTCACCACAGCCAGCCAGCAGAGAAGGGCGACCGTCTCCAGTCTTCTTCCCCAGTTCACCCGCTGCCAGAAGACTACTCAACTAATCGTACAGCATTCCTATCCCAAGTTTACTCAGGTTTACTTTACAAATGATTAAAAATTATTAGTAAACATAGTTGGTGCCTATTTTATTATTTAATAATCAACCCCAAGCTCAGTCTTTAAATGCTCTTTGAGAAACAAAAATAGTCTTACGTCTGGCAGGGAAGATACAAACAATTGCACCTCGTGATGCGTTTCCCTACTATAAGGCAGTTTATTTAGCTAATTTTTGACCTCTGGTTTCCACTGAGGAACCCAGGGTCGTAACACTCCTCCCCCCCCTTCAGAGAAAAAAAAATGTGACTACTAGAATAGTAGTCATATTTTTTTTGTAAGAGTATACAGAGAATAAAAAGAAAAATTGATGACAAAAACAAAAATCAATCAAAAACAACAATTTCTCTGCAAGAAAGGTATAAAGGAATTCTCTGAAAGGGAAAAAAAACACATACACAAAACAAAAAAACAAAAAACAAAAAAAACAGGGAAGTAAATAAATTGGACACGGAATATTTAATGTCACAAGAGAACCTAAAAAAATATAACTATAGCATGACAGTTGGTAAATGGCTTCCTGTGGCCCAGAAGAATGTTATTCAGGCAACCGGGACAGAGCGTCGATCGGCTATCACGTTGAGCTGGCCCTTAGGTGGATAATAGACAGATTGAAATCCTGTAGGTACAATGCCCACCTGAGGATGCGTTTATTCTTTCCCTTCATCTGAGTCAGGAAGACTAGTGGGTTATGGTCCATGTACACTTCCACTATATTACCTGTGAGGTAAACTTCAAACTTTTTACATGTTAACACTAGCGCCAACGCCTCTTTTTCTACCACTGAATAATTGCGTTGCACCTTGTCAAATTTCACAGAGTAATAATATACTGGGTGTTCCACCTGATCATTCCCAGTTTGCAATAACACTGCATCAGCACCCGAGTCAGACGCGTCAACATGAATTTTAAACGGTCGGTCGAACCTTGGACTGGCAAGCACTGGGGCGGAAGCTAAGATCAATTTCAAATTTTTAAATGCCTCAGCACAGTCTGATGACCACTTAAATTTAACGGCCTTCTGCAACAAGTCTGTGAGAGGAGTGGCAACACTGGAAAAGTTCTGACAAAAGCGTCGATAGTACGCACACATACCGATAAATCGTTGAATGTCCTTTTTAGACTGAAGCACGGGATACTCCAGAATGGCACTGATTTTATCTTGCCGAGGTAACACTTTTCCTTGGCCCACTTCATAACCGAGGTATGTCACTGTGCCTTGGCCAAAATGACACTTTTTTGCATTTAAGGTAAGATTTGCCTTTTTCAAGATTGCGAACAACTGGCATAACCTAGCTATGTGGTCAACCCAATTACTGCCAAAGAGCACGATATCATCTAAATACGCCCGACAATTTGGCACATTAGCGAGCAAAGAGTTCATGAGTCTCTGGAACGTGGCAGGGGCATTACGCAAGCCGAACGGTAACACTTGATACTCAAAAACACCCTCGGGTGTCACAAATGCAGTTAGTTGTTTAGCACTTTCAGTGAGAGGGATTTGATAATACCCCCTCGAGAGGTCGAATTTCGAGACGTACTTGGCGTTTCCAAATTGTCGATGCAGTCCTCGAGGAGGGGCAACGGATAGGTATCCACAATGGTCACCTTGTTGAGCTGCCAGTAGTCAGTGCATAATCGCCAGGAGCCGTCTGGTTTGGGGACCAAAAGGCAGGGCGAGAACCAAGAGCACTGGCTCGGCCGGATGAAGCTGTGCTGGAGCAAGAAGTCGACCTCCTTTCGTACGATGGCCTTCTTTCCTGGACTCATCCGATAGGGTTGATGGCGAATGGGGGTGTAGTCTGTCAACGTGACATCATGGGAAATGACCTCTGTCTGGGTCGGGACCTCCCCGAAAAGACAGGAGAATTCATCAAGCAACGACTGCACCTCTTCACGTTGGGCCATCTGCAAATGGGACAGTCCCTCCTCCACAGCATTCACAGAACTAGAATTATTGAGAATGAGATTAGTTGGGTCCCCAGAACAATCATCCCCTCCCTCACTGGAAATGGAAACATTGGTTAGTGCAATGGGCCTGGGGCCCTGGAACTTCTTCAGCCGATTTACATGTACGAGCATTACCTGGTTATGCTTGTCAAAGTGCCTCACTTTGTACGTGAGGTCCCCAGTCTTTTCTGTCACAATGTAGGGGCCTTCGTACTTGTGGGACATAGCGTTCCCTAGTCGAGGCTTTAATACCAGGATAGGGTCGCCAGGTTGAAATACTCGCCACTTAGCCTTAGCATCGTTTCGTTCTTTCTTCTTTTCCTGGGCCATCCCAAGATACTTTATTGCAGCCGCCTTGCAGTCCTTGAGTCTCTGGTGGTGTTGCGCAAAGAAAGCCGAACCTTCGGTTAACGTTACGTTCCCTAACAGATTCTCCTGTAACATTTGCAAGGGTCCACGAACTTTATGAGCCAAAGACTAACTTAAAAGGAGAACAACCCAGTGATCTTTGTAATCCCTCTCTAGCCGCAAACAAAACATACGGTAAATTCTCATCCCAGAAGGTGTGGGAACTCTCGCACGATGTCTTCAACATCTGCTTCAGAGTTAGATGGAAACGTTCAATTACCCCCTGACTCTGTGGATGGTATGGGCTGGAAGCCTTATGAGTTATTCCATGGCCCTTACAAAATTGTTAAAAAATATCAGACTTAAAGTTAGTACCATTGTCAGTTTGCACGACCCGAGGCAGTCCAAAAGTGGAAAAAAATTGCAACATACGAGCAACAACAGTCTTTGCTCGGATGTTCCTTACAGCAAAAGCCTCTGGGTAACGAGTAGTGATACACATCATCGTGATTAGGTAAATATTACCAGACTTAGTTCTAGGTAATGGACCAACACAGTCCATTACCACATGAGAAAATGGTTCCTCCGGCACGACAATAGGCCTGAGAGGAGCTTTAGGTGGTGTCTGGTTTGGTTTCCTAACAAGCTGACAAGGAATACATGAGTTACAAAATTTTGCCACATCGCTTTTCAGCTTGGGATAAAATAAATACTTGAAGATTTTTTGATAAGTAATATTAATACCTTGATGTCCCCCCATAGGATCATCATGAGCAGCTGCCAAAACTCTCTCCCTATGGCAGGTAGGCAACATAACCTGGTGGACTACCTCCCACTCATTTGACAAGGGAGATCTCTGTGGTCTCCATTTCCTCATTAAAATCTGATAATTGTAATAGTACCCGGTTGCTGCATCTACAACCTCCTCCTTAGAGACGGCTGCCTCATGACAATCTGGAAGACTGGGGCCAGCTTTCTGTAACTCACTCAAGGAGGCGTCCAGACCTTGGTCAGATGCCATTGGCCGAGGCTCAACAGTATTCTCCTCCACCTCCCCACTACTCTCGGTAGGTGACGGTGGCAGGCTCTCCACAATATCCTCGGCCACGTCATCGAGTCGGGCCATGAATGTGTCCGCAAGGTCCACTTGGCTTTCACCACTCAGAAAGTTCCTCGTGTCCTCGGGATTTAGCACCTTGGCAAGCACAGGGCTGCCCTTACAATTAAGTCAAATAGACCGGGTCACCGCGCACGCAGGGTACACAACATTACCCTCTGCGGCAGGTGGATCCAGGCAAACCTTAGGGGTAGGCAACATAATAGGCAGTCTGGAGTCCCCTACCATATCCCCTGCTAAATCATTACCAACTATTACATCAACATTAGGGAAAGGTAGGTACGAAGTGACTCCGACTGTACAAACACCCTTGTGGAAATCAGATTCCAGGGTAACCTTATGGAGGGGTACTGCTCGAGTATCACTAGTGACACCCTCGACCAGTACCACCTCTCCAGTGTCGAGAGTGTCGGCACCTTGCAACGCACTCTCTAAAATTAAAGTCTGGATGGCACCGGTGTCTCGGAAGATCACCACGTCCTTCCAGGAAGAACCCTCAGACAAAAGTAGTCTCCCTTTCGATAAGAATGGGGTAAGCAAGTCCAACCACTGCGGGTTGGAGGTCTTACTCCCTAACCCTTCCGAAGGCCTCAAGCCCTGTGTCACAACTAGAGCATTGGGTCTTTTTTCCGGGTACAGTTGCCAACAACTGTCAGTCTCTTAAACAGTCTCCGTGGTGTAGTGGTAAGACACTCGCCTGGCGTTCCGCGAGCGCTATGTCATGGGTTCGTATCCTGGCCGGGGAGGATTTACTGGGCGCAATTCCTTAACTGTAGCCTCTGTTTAACGCAACAGTAAAATGTGTACTTGGATGAAAAAACGATTCTTCGCGGCAGGGGATCGTATTCCAGGGACCTGCCCAAAACGCTACGCGTACTAGTGGCTGTACAAGAATGTAACAACTCTTGTATATATCTCAAAAAAAAAAAAAAAAAAAAAAAACGGCTAATAACGTGGTTTGGACGTTTACAGTGACCACAGATACGTCGGGGAAAAGAGACATTACTAACAGAATTACCCTTCGGTTCACTCTTAGGTGTCGTGGGGTTAGACAATTTAACAGGGTTAGTTATGCCTGAAACAGAAGGTGCATTAGGTAAAGGGTTAAAATGAGCTGGTCTGGACTGGCTGTGGGTATAAGTTTTGCTACTCTGTGGGGTATAATTATTTTTATTGGGCCTTTTGCCCGCCAACTGGTAGTTTTCTGCCATCTTGGCCAAATCCCCTATTTTAGAATCTACCTCTATCCTACTTCTAATGTAATGTGCTACATTGTCTGGCATATTATCTATAAATTGTTCCACGAAGACTAAATTCCTGAGTGCTTCGTATGTTTCAGCTTTAACCGAGCGAATCCATTTATTAAACAATCTAATTTGATCATTAGCAAATTCGGTGAGCGGTTGGTTGTGAGTAGGCCTAAGGTTGCGATAAGCTTGGCGGTGAGCTTCAGGCGTAATTTCATATGCCTGCAAAATACGTTCCCTGACTTTATCATATTCAAAACACTCTTCGCCAGGCATATTTATAAAAATATCTTGGGCCTTACCCCTAAGTCTTCCCTGTAGGATTTTCACCCACTCTTCCTTTGGCCAGTTCATGGACATGGCCAATCTCTGAAAATGGTTGAAAAACCTTTCAGGGTCTGACTCTGAAAATTCAGGCAAGTTATGTTTTTTCTCATAATGCCTGGGGTTTGAATCCCCGGCAGGTGGATGTCCAGTGGCATTCGCTCTAATTCTAGCCTCCTCGGTTTTGAGTCTTTGCTCCTCTAATTTTATTCTTGCTAACTCTAGAGCTAACTCTCTGTCCCTATGAGCTGCACTTTCCGCTTGGCTAGGCTGGCATAAAGGTGTATCACTTGCCAATAGTTCTTGATCAATACAATGTTGTAATATTTCATTCACCAAAGTCCACTTTTTATCCGCGTCATTTAATTCTAGGCCAAATTCCTTGACTAACAATACTAAATTAGACTTGGTAAGTTTCTTTATCTCTACCACTGAAGGCTCCTTTGCCAGTTTCTGCATTTCAGATGCCATCACTAATTAATTTAGCTCCTAGCCAAAGAAAAAATAAAAAAAATAAAAATTGGAAAAAACAAAAAGTTGCACGGCCCCTAACACAAGGCCACACTTACCTCAATCGTGAAGGGATCCAGCTGGGTGTCCAATCAGTGCAATCCTTTGCTAGATGAGCTGGACCCTAGGCTAACACAACCGTTCTGTGGAGAACAAGAATTTTTAGTTTTGGCACTCAAAATTTTAATTTTTTTCACTTTCAAATCAAATCAAATCAAATGTTTATTTAGGTAAGGTACATACATACAAGAGATTTTACAAAGAGTGATGGATTTATAGATAGGGCTAGTACATACAATGCCTAAAGCCACTATTACGCAAAGCGTTTCGGGCATGAAAAACTTAAATGACTAAAGATTAATACTAATTGAGCATAAAGAATAAAATGAAAATATGGAATGAAAACATAGCTGAAAAAGCAGCACAAATAAAATTTTGTCGACAAACAGCGCTCTTTAAAAAAACAGACATTGGTTGACAATAGAGGGGTAAGGTAGGTTACAGGGAATTTATTAGGTATAGCTTCGTTTTTATCTTAAACTGGTTGAGAGAGGTACAGTCTTTAACATGGTTGGGAAGGTCATTCCACAATCTGGGTCCCTTGATTTGTAGAGCATTTCTAGTTTGATTAAGTCGTACTCTAGGAATATCAAAACTGTATTTATTTCTGGTGTGGTGCTCATGGGTTCTGTTACAACCTTCTATGAAGCTTTTGAGTTCAGGATTGGCATTACAGTTTAGCGTTTTATATATGTATAATACACATGAGAGAATGTGCAGTGACTTAATGTCTAACATATTCAGAGATTTGAGTAGGTACTTTACTGTTCCTCCTGGTCAGGCCAACCACTTGTTAGAGAAGGGGAGTCTGTACTATGGGGAATCTAGAATAACATGGATGTAGGGGTAGTAGTTAGCATTAAGGGTTATCAAATATGGGAGATCTCAAAGGCCCGGCCCCCACTATATAGAAATACATAGAAATATATAGAAATAAACTTGTAGTGGCTTATTACAGCAATAGTCAGCCTAGAGGTTGATCATAGATCTCCTACACAGGAAAAATGGATACTCCTTTACTAACTTACTTATTTATTAACCCCCTTAACAACCCCCCATATACATTCACGCCAATAACAATAATAATAATTACTTTACCACACTATCTTACGTTAAAAGCCTTGGTCCACCTAAGCAGGATACAAGGTTTACATTGAGAACAAGCTAGGGTAAAGTTCTACTAGGCAAGGGACACTAGCAATGACCCTAGGGAGCTTACTGGTAACACTGGAGCCCACGTGGTTCCCCAGGAACCCCCTAGAGTAACTTGTAAAATAATAAACACTAGTGAACACCTAATGGCTACACATCAATACTCTACACATAGAACACGTTTATGCCAGAAAATGAGAACGCTACACAGTATACTTAGCTGGGTATCAAAGACACAGATATAAAGAAACGAGAGGAAGGGGAGGAGATTCCTTTCACCACAGCCAGCCAGCAGAGAAGGGCGACCGTCTCCAGTCTTCTTCCCCAGTTCACCCGCTGCCAGCAGACTACTCAACTAATCGTACAGCATTCCTATCCCAAGTGTACTCAGGTTTACTTTACAAATGATTAGAAAGTATTAGTAAACATAGTTGGTGCCTATTTTAATATTTAATAATCAACCCCAAGCTCAGTCTTTAAATGCTCTTTGAGAAACAAGAATAGTCTTACATCTGGCAGGGAAGATACGAACAAATGCACCTCGTGATGCGTTTCCCTACTATAAGGCAGTTTATTTAGCTCATTTTTGACCTCTGGTTTCCACTGAGGAACCCAGGGTCGTAACACTGCAATAGGAAGTAGAGAGTTATGGTGAGGGGTGAGACCTCAGGTTGGCATGAAGTCACCAGTGGAGTCCCACAGGGCTCTGTACTCGGTCCTATCTTGTTTCTGATATATGTAAATGATCTTCCGGAGGGTATAGATTCATTTCTCTCAATGTTTGCGGACGATGCCAAAATTATGAGAAGAATTAAGACAGAGGAGGACTGTTTGAGGCTTCAAGAAGACCTAGACAAGCTGAAGGAATGGTCGAACAAATGGTTGTTAGAGTTTAACCCAAGCAAATGTAATGTAATGAAGATAGGTGTAAGGAGCAGGAGGCCAGATACAAGGTATCATCTGGGAGATGAAATTCTTCAGGAGTCAGAGAAAGAAAAAGACTTGGGGGTTGATATCACGCCAGACCTGTCTCCTGCAGCCCATATCAAGAGGATAACATCAGCGGCATATGCCAGGCATGCCAACTTAAGAATGGCATTCAGAAACTTGTGTAAGAAATCATTCAGAACTTTGAATACCACATATCCTGGGCAGGGCGAGACAGCTAGGCACGTCTTCTTGCACCCGTTGCCTCTGTTCACCTAGCAGTAATTAGGAACTTGGTTGTTAGTCGACCATTGTGGATCGCTTTCGGAATGGTCAAATACCGTTCATTTTCGAGAAAACTTCGAATTTCCCACAAAACATGGAACCTAGACAGAAGTACTAAAGTACAGAAGCAACAAAGGCCCTAGAGGCAAAGTAACATATGTCAGGCCAATCCTGGAGTATGCAGCCCCAGCATGGAGTCCATATCTAGTCAAGGATAAGACTAAACTGGAAAAGGTTCAAAGGTTTGCCTCCAGACTAGTACCCGAGCTGAGAGGTATGAGCTACGAGGAGAGACTACTGGAATTAAACCTCACTTCGCTGGAAGACAGGAGAGTTAGGGGGGACATGTTCACCACATTCAAGATTCTCAAGGGAATTGATAGGGTAGATAAAGACACGCTATTTAACACAAGGGGCACACGCACTAGGGGACACAGGTGGAAACTGAGTGCCTAAATGAGCCACAGAGATATTAGAAAGAACTATTTTAGTGTCAGAGTCGTTGACAAATGCAATGCATTAGGAAGTGATGTGGTGGAGGCTGACTCCATACACAGTTTCAAGTGTAGATATGATTGAGCCCAATAGGAATGTTCACATGTTACATGTTCACATATCACATGTTCACATGTTCAGGGAAATACCTTGGGACACATGTTCACATGGGACCTACTTAAAATTTTCTTAGATTAGGGACCTGCCCGAAACGCTGCGCGTACTAGTGGCTTTACAAGACTGTAATTACCATATTATGTATCCTCACATTCCCAATGTACCTTCTTGTATATGCATAAATAAATAAATAAATAATTAAATAGGCTCAGGAACCTATACACCTGTTGATTGACGGTTGAGAGGCGGGACCAAAGAGCCAGAGCTCAACCCCCACAAGCACAATTAGGTGAGTATACACACACACACACACACACACACACACACACACACACACACACACACACACACACACACTCACACTTAGACACTTTCTAAGCCAGCACATCAAGGAACCAACAAGAATGAGAGAAGATGAACCAGCCATGCTCGATCTGATATTTACCCTAAATGAGTGGGATATAAGGGAAGTTAGGATGGAAGCACCCTTGGTAATGAGTGACCACAGTGTATTGAACTTTGAGTACCACCTGGTAGAGCTAAGAATTATCTCCCCCCAAAAAGAACTAGGAAACAAAAGGCTGGCATACCGAAAGGGGAACGATGAGGAGATGAGAAGTTTCCTAAGGGAAATACCTTGGGACACAGACCTCAGTGCAAAGTCTGTACTAGATATGATGGACTATGTCACCCAAAAGTGTCAGGAGGCAGTAAGCAGGTTCATCCCGGTCCAAAGGGAAAAATCCGAGAAGTAAATGAAGAATCCATGGTATAATAGGGCATGTATGGAAGCAAAGGGACTGAACAAAAGGGCGTGGAGGAACTTCTGGAATAACAGAACACCAGAAAGCAGAGAGAGAGATACCAGAGAACCAGAAATGAGTATGTTAGGTTGAGAAGAGAAGCAGAGAAAAATTATGAAAATGATATAGCAAATAAAGCCAAGACCGAATGTTATGGGGAGTATGAGGTGGTAGTGAGAAGGGCCAATAGCTAGAATCAAGAAGTATAAAAAATAGATAGTAAAAATAGAAAAAAAATAGAATAGATAGATAGGCCCGGCCCCCAAGGAACATAGGTTCCTGTTAATGCTTCAAAGTTTTAAATTACAGGTCTGCTGTCTAGTAGACAATCACCTACACACTTCAGCAGGATTAATGGATACACCTCAAAAACTAACTTATTTATTAAACCCTCTAATAACCCCCATATACATTACTACAATAAAACACTTTACCACTCTACCTTACGTTAACTACCTTGGTCCACATAGACAGGATACAAGGCTTACACTTGGAAAAACTAGGGTAAAGTCTACTTGAAGAGAGGCACTCAAAAGGCTTGAAGTAGCCTGGGGTAGCTATGCCCCACGTGGTACCCTAGTCACAACGGAATACACTTAAGGATGCTAAAACACTGTCTTCAAATACCTCTAAACCAAAACACACACCTAGCCAGTAACACGGTACAGTAATACTTAACTGGTAGAACAAAGATTATAGGATAAGGTAAGGGAAGAGGAGGAGGATTAGAAATAGAAACACACAGGAGCGTTATGTCCACCACCACACAGCCAGCCAGAGAGAAGGGCGAGCATGGACCCTCGAGCTCATTTAAATATGCTGCTTGGGCGGATACTCAGCTGATCGTACAGCAGACATCATCCCAAGTTTACTCAGACATTCATTACTAGTTACTTTAATAGCTCTAAGAATAGCTGATAACTAGTTCAATATTATATTTAATCATCAACAAGCTCAGAGTCTGAATGCTCTGTGAGAAACAAGATTCATCTTACGTTTGGCAAGGGTGACGGGAATAAAGCATACCCCAGGTTTAAGGAGCCATGATATAAAAGTTATTGTTAATTAAATATCCTTCTCACATGATCCAATCCTATGAATTAATGTATATTAATTATTTAGAGCTCAATTTGACCTCTGGTTTCCAACTAAGGAACCCAGGGCCGTAACACTCCTCCCCCTTCAGAGAAAAATAAAATGTGGCTACTAGAATAGTAGTCATATTTTTTGTAAGAGAATAAAATGGAAAACCTATGCAATAAAAGAAAATCAAACAAAAACAAAAATTTCTCTGCAAGAAAAAGCATAAAGGAATTTTTTGAAAGAAAAAACACATACAGAAAATGGGAAGTAAATAAATTTGACACAGAATATTTAATGTCACAGAACCTAAAAAAAATAACTAAACATGACAATTGGTATATGGCTTCCTGAGGCTCAAATGAATGTTACTCAGGTAACCGGGATAGCGCATTGGCTATCACGTTGAGCCGGCCCGGTAGGTGAATAATTGAAAGATTGAAGTCCTGTAGGTACAATGCCCACCTGAGGATGCATTTATTTTTCTCCTTCATCTGGTTTATAAACTAGTGGGTTATGGTCTATGTACACTTCCACTATATTACCTGTTAGATATATTTCAAACTTTTTACATGTTAACACTAGCACCAACGCTTTTTTTATCACTGAATAATTGCGTTGCGCTTTGTCAAATTTCACAGAGTAATAGTATATTGGGTGGTCCACTTGATCATCCCCACATTGCAACAACACTGCACCAGCAACCGAGTCAGATGCGTCAACGTGAATTTTAAACGATCGGTCGAACCTTGAACTAGCGAGCACTGGGGCGGAAGGTAAGATAAATTTCAAGTTTTTAAAAGCCTGTGCACTGTTTGTTGACACACAGCAGACGACGCTACAATTACGTCACCTACCTCACAAAAATAGCTCCTCTCAACATACTCCTGTTGCTGTTATTACACTATATACACACACACTGTATATACCCCATGTACATATGTGTTCCCCATAGCGAATCACGAAGCTAGTATGGTGAGCAAAACACGAGTGGCTGCCACACACAGTGAGGCTACCTCAATTCTCTCTCTTCCTCCTTCCACAATACTATGCACAACACTAATTATTACCACAATCCTGGTCACTAATTCCTGTAATTATTATTTTTTTTGAGATATATACAAGAGATGTTACATTCTTGTATAGCCACTAGTATGGTAGCATTTTGGGCAGGTCCCTGGAATACGATCCCCGCCGCGAAGAATCGTTTTTACAACTAAGTACCCGTTTTACTGTTGAGTTAAACAGAGGCTACAGTTAAGGATTTACGCCCAGTAAATCCTCCCCGACCAGGATACGAACCCATGACAAAGCATTCACGGAATGCCAGGAAAGTGTCTTACCACTACACCATGGAGACTTATGTCTCCATGGTGTAGTGATAAATAGTGTCAATAGAAATAGTGTAGTGATATGTAGTATCAATAAATGAATAATTGACCACAAGTATATTTTGAAAGGAACCTAAGAAGTCGTTTGAAGATTCCTAGATGGACGAAATAATGCTGTGGCTAGCGCTGTGAACATCGTGAACAGCATTGAATCACTGATATTTGAACATTGTACCCAGTCATTATCACACTCAGGCTCTTCTATAATACTATCAAGGCTAAATATTACAGGTTATATATATATTTTGACATTATTAGGCGATGCTGTTGTCACACACTGAACAGCAGTGTTGTGCGCTCATGCTGCGAGCGCCAGCATTGGTTGCTCACTCACTATTGAGACTCTTACACCCGGGAATGTGGACCACGATTTTTTTTAAAGATGGCGTCTGTTTACAAGAGCCCTGAGGAAGCTGATGTGAACCTCATGTAGCCGCGGGAGTTTTGAATGGAACGTGAAAAATACAAATACCCAGAGGCGCGTATCACACCCCAGACGTGGGCCTGCAGGCACGTTGCACAGTTAAAGGGTTAAGGACCTGCCCAAAACACTGCGCGTACTAGTGGCATTACAAGAATTTAATCACTATGCTATGTATCATCACAATCCCAATGTACCTTCTTGTATATATATAAATAAATAAATAAATAAATAAATAAATAAATAAATAGTTATTACATATAATAATGGAAATGGGAAAACGTAATGCAGGCGTAACGTGCTGCATCTGTGACATAAGATTTCACCTGGGCTGTACAGAATTAGCTCCAGGATGCATAAAAAGGCAAGGAATTTACTGGGTTTGCAAAGATGACAGATTAATGTTAGATAACATAACTAAACTGATGAAAAACATTCCCGAGTCACAGAGATTATCATTCACAGACAGGCTACCAGTGATATATGCGGACTGGGAAAAGTCAACATTGGATAACGACCAAAACTCAGGAACAGATAGTTTAGAGAACCGCAGCAGGAGTGTGGAGGAGGAGACTATTGTGGTACAAAATAACAGCAATATTGCAGAGCCAGATAATATAAACGATGAGAGCAACAGTGAGACAGAGTGCATAGATGAAGGAATTGGGACGAAAAACGGAGATGGCTCCAATAAAGAGGTAGACAAGACAGTCACAGATATAAATACCTTGAAAAACGCAAAACCGAAACACATTTGCAAATTCTACGCTAAAGGAATATGCAAATATGGAAAATTAGGAGCAAAATGCCATTTTCTGCATCCTCGAAAATGCAGGAACATGTTGGAGAGGGGTACATGCCGTTTTGGAACAGGGTGTAGATACTTCCACCCTAAATTATGTCAATTTTCAATTAGGGACAAAAAGTGCTACAATCTTCAGTGTCCGGAATTCCATGTGAGAGGTACAGAGCGTTATAGACGGGAAGATCAATATGACACTACTGGAAATTTTTTAGAGGAAGGCAGAAACAGAGTAGTAAATATAAGAGAGAGGAACAGTCAGATGGAACCACTACAGGATTACAGAGGGGAACGGAGATACCCACAAGACTGGAATTCAAATTATCAAGAAGCACACAGCTACTACACCAGACAACACCCGTCCTACTACCAAAACTGGACGAATCACTTCCAAAACGACACACCCTGGACGCAAACACAGTGGCCTCCTTACCAGAGCCTCAGATATTAACACCAAGTAAGGCTTCCAGCACTTCCACTAACACGATAACATAATTTATATTTGCCAACATCCAGGGTATAAAAACACGCAAAACCAACAAAGTTCACTTTATAGATGGTCTCCTTCATGAGGCAAATGCAGTGTTTGCAGCCCTAACAGAAACCCACACAAAGGACTACCATGATGGTGAAATATGGATCTCAGAGTACAATCTTTACAGATGTGATAGGAAACACCGGCTTCAGGGTGGGGTCAGCCTCTACATCAAAGACACATTCATCTGTACTGAGCTGCTAAACACCTCAAATGATATGGTGGAAGTGCTGATAATCAAAATAGAGATTTTAAATGTAGTTATTGTCCTTGTATATAAGTCACCGGAGGCAAACCCTCAGCAGTTTAAAGACCAACTAATGAAAATAGAACACTGCTTGGAAAACCTCACAAATCCAGCTCCGAACATCATCCTGCTTGGGGACTTCAACCTACGGCACCTGAAATGGAAGCACCTGGCTAATACAGTAATAGCAGAAAGAATACCAGGAAGTAGCCTAAATGAACAGGCACATGCAAATGACCTGCTACGGATGTGCGACAGGTTTGCCTTAAACCAGCAAATAGTAGAACCAACTAGGAAGGAGAACACGCTGGACCTCATTTTCACTAATAATGATGAATTGATCAGGAACATAATGATTACAAATACCTGTTACTCAGATCACAACTAAATTGAAGTTATGACAGCCATGGGGAGTAGACCTTCAAAACCAGTCCAGATTCCCGGTGGAGGAGATTTCAGCAAATTCAACTTCAATAATAAACAGATAAACTGAGAGCAAATAAACCAGGACTTCACAGAAATAAACTGGGAAGAACAGCTAGAAAATGCAAACCTGAACCAGTGCCTGGAAAAAATAAGCTCAGTAGCACTAGAAATATGTTCAAACCGCATACCTCTAAGAAAGAAGAGGAAGAAATGCAGATTGGAACGGGAACGTCGTTCCCTATATAGGCGAAGAAAACGAATCGCGGAACAACTTGAGAGTCGCACCCTATCTCAAGAACGGCGAAGAAGGTTAGGTAGAGAAATAAAAACAATTGAACGGAAGCTACAAAAATCATACAAAACCCAGGAGAGGCAAAGAGAGCAAAAGGCCATCAGAGAAATAGAAAGAAATCCGAAATATTTTTTCTCCTATGCAAAATCAAGATAAAAAACCACATCTAGTATCGGACCCCTGCGAAAGGGAGATGAAACTTTCACCGATGACAACAAAGAAATGAGCGAGCTACTGAGGACGCAGTACGACTCTGTTTTCAGCGAGCCATTAAACACACTAAAGATTGATAACCCAAATGAATTTTTCATGGATACGATACCAACATCAAATCATATTTCAGACGTCACCCTATCCCCACTGGATTTTGCAGAAGCCATACACAGTATGCCTATGCACTCTGCACCAGGCCCGGATTCTTGGAACTCCATATTCATCAAGAACTGTAAAAAAACCACTAACGCAGGCCTCCACATTCTGTGGAGACAAAGCCTAGATACTGGCGTTATTCCTGATATACTAAAAACAGCAGAGATAGCACCACTTCATAAAGGAGAAAATAAGGCAGAGGCAAAAAATTACAGACCGATAGCACTAACATCGCACTTCATAAAAATTTTTGAGAGAGTGCTAAGAAGTAAGATCACAAAATACATGGAATCACAGCATCTCCATAACCCTGGACAACATGGTTTCAGAACAGGGCGCTCTTGCCTGTCGCAGTTGCTGGACCACTATGATATGGCATTAGATGCTATGGATGACAAACAAAACGCTGATGTAATTTACACAGATTTCGCAAAAGCTTTTGATAAATGTGACCATGGTGTTATTGCACATAAAATGCGTTCAAAAGGAATTACCGGAAAAATAGGCAGATGGATCTACAATTTCCTGACCAACAGAACCCAATGTGTAATAGTCAACAAAATAAAATCCAGCCCATCAACCGTGAAGAGCTCAGTCCCCCAGGGTACTGTGCTTGCTCCAGTACTTTTTCTCATCCTCATATCGGACATAGACAAGAACACAACCTATAGCACTGTATCATCCTTTGCAGATGACACTAGGATCTTCATGAGAGTAGGCAACATAGAGGACACGGCGAACCTCCAGTCAGATGTAGATCAGGTCTTTCTATGGGCTACAGAAAATAATATGGTGTTTAACGAAGATAAGTTCCAGCTCATGCACTATGGAAAAAAAATGAAAATATAAAAACGGAAACCACGTACAAAACTCAGGCAAATCATAACATAGAACGAAAAGGCAATGTAAAGGACCTGGGTGTACTCATGTCGGAAGACCTTACCTTTAAAGAACACAATAAAGTAGCCGTCACAACTGCAAGAAAAATGACAGGTTGGATAACAAGAACTTTTCGCACTAGAGATGCTATACCGATGATGATACTTTTCAAAACGCTTGTGCTCTCTAGAGTGGAGTACTGCTGCACAATGACAGCACCTTTCAAAGCTAGAGAAATTGCTGACCTGGAGAGCGTGCAGAGATCCTTTACTGCTAGAATCCACTCAGTAAAACACCTAAACTATTGGGACCGACTAAAGAGCCTAAAACTGTACTCCCTTGAGCGCAGGCGGGAGAGGTACATAATAATTTACACGTGGAAAATATTAGAGGGGCTGGTCCCAAACCTGCACACAGAAATAACATCACATGAGACCAGAAGACATGGCAGGATGTGCAGAATACCCCCGTTGAAAAACAGAGGTGCAACAGGTACTCTGAGAGAGAACTCTATCAACATCAGAGGTCCGAGACTGTTCAACACGCTTCCACTACACATAAGGGGCATAACTGGCCGACCCCTCACAGTGTTCAAGAGAGAACTGGATAAGCACCTCCAAAGGATACCTGATCAACCAGGCTGTGACTTATACGTCAGGCTGCGAGCAGCCGCGTCCAACAGCCTGGTTGATCAGTCCGGCAACCAGGAGGCCTGGTCGACGACCGGGCCGCGGGGACGCTAAGCCCCGGAAGCACCTCAAGGTAACCTCAAGGTATGGTGCTTTCTAAATAAACATTATATACAACAGTGTATGCTTTGAAAATCTTTGAAAAGAAAAAAAAAGAGAATGGATTGTAGGAACGTCGACAGAAAAGGATGTTATATTGGAATGTCTATGGGGTACACTAAAATCAAATCAAAATCAGAATGTTTATTCAGGTAAAAATACATGCATAGAAGATGAGTTACAAACATAATGTTGGATTTATAGATAGAGTTAGTACATATATTACCTAAAGTAACTAATACTCACAGCGTTTCGGGCAAGGTGTGGGAGAAAAACCCCTTAGACTAAAGATTAATACTAACTGAGATTATAGTATAAATTGTGTTGAAAAAAGGAAAAAAAGGCGGGGAGGGGGAACATGGCAGAAATCAGCAATTATTCAACGTGGTCAACAAACAGTATTGTTTGAAAATAGCAAGACATAGGTTGACATTTAAGGGGGTAAGGTAGGTTACATGAAGTTTATTTGGAATAGTATTTAGTTTTTCTATTAAACTGGTTGAGGGAGGTACAGCATTTGACATGATTGGGGAGGTCATTCCACATTCTGGGTCCCTTGATTTGTAGAGCTTTTCTAGTTTGGTTAAGGTGCGCTCGTGGAATATCAAATAGGAATTTGTTTCTGGTGTGGTGCCCATGGGTTCTGTTACAACCTTCTAGGAAACTGTTAAGGTCAAGATTGACATTACAGTTCTGAGTCTTATATATATAGAGTACACATGAGAGAATGTGCAGTGACTTAATATCTAACATGTTCAAAGATTTGAGGTAGAGTGTAACACCATTTTTGAAACCCCACCATACAGTACCACTAATAATGTACCTACTACTAACTAAAGTTGTACACTAAATATTATTGTATCCTAGACTATATTTGGTGGTGAGAAGTAAAGCAGATGTCGTGTACACAGATTTTGCAAAAGCATTCGACAAATGTGACCATGGAGTGATTGCATACAAAATGAGGTCAATGGGAATAACTGGTAAAGTAGGACGCTGGATACTCAATTTCCTGTCGAACAGAACACAAAGAGTAACAGTCAGTCAAGTAAAATCGAGTCCGAGCGCAGTTAAAAGCTCTGTACCTCAAGGTACAGTCCTTGCACCACTGCTGTTCCTTATTCTCATATCAGATATAGACAAAAACACAAGTCACAAGTCGTGTCATCCTTTGCTGATGATACAAAAATCAGCATGAAAATTACCTCTGCTGAAGACATTGATAAACTACAAACAGATATTAACAAAGTTTTCGATTGGGCAGCAGAAAATAACATGATGTTTAACAGTGATAAATTCTAGGTACTCAGATACGGCAAAAATGAGGATCTTAAACATAATACAGGGTACAAAACACAATCGAATCTGCCCATAGTAAAAAAACAGCATGTCAAGGATTTGGGAATAATGATGTCCGACGACCTAACGTTTAGGGAGCATAACCAAGCAAGTATTGCGTCAGCCAGAAAAATGATAGGATGGATTACGAGAACCTTCAAGTCCACAGATCCCATCACAATGGTTGTACTCTTCAAATCACTTGTGTTGTTCCGTCTTGAGTACTGCTCAGTACTCACTTTCTCCTTCAGAGCAGGAGAGATTGCTAAAATAGAGGGAATACAGAGAACATATACGGCACGCAAAGACGAGATAAAGCACCTAAATTGCTGGGATCGTCTCAAAGCTCTCCAAATGTACTCACTAGAAAGGAGACGAGAGAGATACCAAATAATATACACATGGGGAATACTGGGGGGTGGGGGGGACAGGTCCCAAATCTGCACAGTAAAATAACAACGTATTGAAGTGAACGATATGGAAGAAAATGCAGAATAGAACCAATGAAGAGCAGAGGTGCCATGGGCACAATCAGAGAACACTGTATAAACATCAGAGGTCCACGGTTGTTCAACGTCCTACCAGCGAGCATCAGAAATATTGCAGGAACAACCGTGGACATCTTCAAGCGGAAACTAGATTGTTTTCTTCAAGGAGTGACGGCCCAACCGGGCTGTGATGGGTATGTGGTCCTGCGGGCCGCTCCAAGCAACAGCCTGGTGGACCAAACTCTCACAAGTCAAGCCTGGCCTCGGGCCGGGCTTGGGGAGTAGAAGAACTCCCAGAACCCCATCAACCAGGTATCAACCAGGTATAAAGCAGAGGAAGGAATAAGGATGGAGGAATGGAGGAAAGGAAAGATTTAGAAAACGTGGACGGGGAGGGAGAACTCGTCTGTGGGGCAACAGAAAACGAGGGGCGCACGGAAAGGGGGAGGTAGGATAAGGAAAGGCAAGGAGGAGGAAGGAGGAGACAGGAGGGGGGGGGGGGATAGTGAGGAGGGGGTAGGAAGGAGCAGGAGGAGAGAGTAAGTGGGAGTATAGAGTAGCCTGAGGAATATTATTATATACTGAGTAACACTTCCTACCGGCTGCACTTGGTAACACTTTGTTACTGAACACTGTATTTATATTCAACATAACCAAAGGTACCCTTCCAAGGAAATGCTACACAGGATTAACTACGCTGCCACCATCTGCCTTGTCCATTAACTATATCAAGCAACGAGGCAAGAAACATTGCTTGACTTGGAGAGTCCTTTTTTTCTTTAACTGTCATTAATTACGAGACGGTTGTTAGCAAACTATATCCAGAGGCTAAGAGGATCCAACAATTGACACAGACGGAAAGTTTAACATGAGTTTATTAAGAACAAAATATGATATTCACCAAAGATAAGTCTTACTCTACACTGGCAATTGTTCAAGTAATTTAGACATGGAAACGTATCAAAGATCACACATTACCTTAAGACCTCTGTCTCTCCATCCGGTGGATTCACTCTGTCTCTCCCTGGCTGTGTGATGCTTCTTCACAGACCCACTCTGGACCCTGGTGTCTGGCACTCTCTCTCTTAACTCTCCTACAGGGGGCATATATACACACCAAAAGGGGGAGGGGGGAGATTTGCTGTTGCTACCCCTACATTGAGGATGCCAGAGGTCTGCCCCACAGGTGCACAAACACTCGAGAAATTTTCCCATTAAGTTTGTTTGACATTCACCATACACCTCTTCAAAAGAGGAATTATTAATTACGGGTGTGGCTGACCTTTGACCTGGCTAAAAGGGGTAGATCCATGGATGTTTACACATAAGAATCTGGGGTCTAATTCTATTACAATCTTTGACACGAAAATATTTCTATCATGAAATATTACATATTTGAAACTTGCTGACTAAGACTAACCCAGGAATTTGTAACCAACTTGTAAGATGATCCAGAGGTCATCTGGGCTGACCTCGTGGAGAAGGCTTCCCTGGGTGTGAACTCTAGGGGGGGGGGGGTCATGTGTGTTACAAGGGTACCGAGTGCTGTCTGGGCCAGAGTTAGATTTTGTTCTAATATCAGCTTTGTGTTGAGTAATTAGAGGACGTAAATGATTTTGGGTAGTAGAACCCCAAGCACAAATACCATAATTAAGATAAGGATAGATGAGAGAGTAATAGAGTAATACTACTGCAAACAGGATGGATATAGGGTCCAAAATCAAGTCACACGATGCTTATGGGATCCACTATATACCACCTAAAAGGATAGGTATTGGGCCATCTACCATTTTTTGGACAAGTATGGGCTCCTCTACCACCTTTTGGATAGGTATGGGGTCTAATACAACCCGCAGGATGTGTATGGGGTTTATTACCACTCACAGAATTATTATGGGATCCATTACTGCCCACAGGATGGTTATAGGATCCATTCCCGCCCACAGAATGGGTAATGGGGTCCACTACCGCCTACAGGATGGGTATGGGAGCACTACCACCCACAGGATGGGTATGGGGTCCATTAGCTACCACCCATAGGATAGGATCTGCAGGGGGGGGGCTCACTACTACCCACAGGATGGGTATGGGGTCCACTACCACCTACAAGATGGGTATGGGGTTCAATACCACCTATACGATGGGTATGGGGTCCACTATCATTCACAGGATGGGTACGGTGTCCACTACCACCCACAGGATAGGTATGGGGTTCACTACCACCTACAGGATGGGTATGGGGTCCAATACTACCTACAAGATTGGTATGGGGCTCACTATACCACCCACAGGATGGGTATGGGGTCCACTAACGCCCGCAGGATGAGTATGGGGTCCACTACCACCTACAAGATGGGTATGGGGTCCACTACCACCCATACGATGGGTATGGGGTTCACTTCCACCCACAAGATGGGTATGGGGCCACTGCCACCCACAAGATGGGTATGGGGTCCAATACCACCCGTACGATGGGTATGGGGTTCACTTATACCCACAAGATGGGTATGGGGCCCACTACCACCCACAAGAAGGGTATGGGGTCCACTACCACCCACAAGATGGGTATGGGGTTCACTACCACCCACAAGATGGGTATGGGGTCCACTACCACCCACAAGATGGGTATGGGGTCCACTACCACCCAGAAGATGGGTATGGGGTCCACTACCACCCACAAGATGGGTACGGGGTCCACTACCACCCACAAGATGGGTATGGGGTCCACTACCACCCACAAGATGAGTATGGGGTCCACTACCACCCACAGGAGGGGTATGGGGTTCACTACCACACACAGGATGGGGGTATGGGGTCCACTACCACCTACAAGATGGGTATAGGGTCCACTACCACCCATACGATGGGTATGGGGTTCACTTCCACCCACAAGATGGGTATGGGGCCACTGCCACCCACAAGATGGGTATAGGGTCCACTACCCCACCCAGAAGATGGGTATGGGGTCCACTACCACCCACAAGATGGGTATGGGATCCACTACCACCCTTACGATGGGTATGGGGTTCACTTATACCCACAAGATGGGTATGGGGCCCACTACCACCCACAAGAAGGGAATGGGGTCCACTACACCCACAGAATGGGTATGGGGTTCACTACCACCTACAAGATGGGTATGGGGTTCACTACCACCCATACGATGGGTATGGGGTTCACCTCCACCCACAAGATGGGTATGGGGCCCACTACCACCCACAAGAAGGGTATGGGGTCCATTACCACCCACAAGATGGGTATGGGGTCCACTACCACCCACAAGATGGGTATGGGGTCCACTACCACCCACAAGATGGGTATGGGGTCCACTACCACCCACAAGATGGGTATGGGATCCACTACCACCCAAAAGATGGGTATGGGGTCCACTACCACCCACAAGATGGGTATGGGGTTCACTACCACCCACAAGATGGGTATGGGGTTCACTACCACCCACAAGATGGGTATGGGGTCCACTACCACCCACAAGATGGGTATGGGGTCCACTACCACCCACAAGATGGGTATGGGGTTCACTACCACCCACAAGATGGGTATGGGGTCCACTACCACCCACAAGATGGGTATGGGGTCCACTACCACCCACAAGATGGGTATGGGATCCACTACCACCCAAAAGATGGGTATGGGGTCCACTACCACCCACAAGATGGGTATGGGGTTCACTACCACCCACAAGATGGGTATGGGGTTCACTACCACCCACAAGATGGGTATGGGGTTCACTACCACCCACAAGATGGGTATGGGGTCCACTACCACCCACAAGATGGGTATGGGGTCCACTACCACCCACAAGATGGGTATGGGGTCCACTACCACCCACCGACTATCGCAATATAAACAATTGAAACAGACCAATATGGACGGGAGACACAGATATACTAGCTTAAAGCTTTAGAGTCCATTAAGAATGCTGGAATATTGTAACAAAAAAAGACTATATAGTAGCTAATGTGGAAATATTTAAATGAATAAATTAATCATTAATTGATAATTAACAAAGTTATCAATTTATGAAACAGATTGACAAATTTTAAGTTCCAAGTTTACACAATATTGTGAAATTGAGAGTCTATGTAGTAACATAAATTGGTAAATCATAAATATTGTAAGTTAAAAATCTGATGTATGTCTGAACCTGATGCATCTCTAAAATCTGTGATATTTATTGAATCTGGTGTGTGAGTGTGTGTGTGTGTGTGTGTGTGTGTGTGTGTGTGTGTGTGTGTGTGTGTGTGTGTGTGTGTGTGTGTGTGTGTGTGTGTGTATGTGTGCGTGTGCGTATGTGTGTGAGTGTGTGTGTGTGTGTGTGTGTGTGTGTGTGTGTGTGTGTGTGTGTGTACTCACCTAATTGTACTATTGTGCTTGCGGGGGGTTGAGCTTTGGCTCTTTGGTCCCGCCTCTCAACTGTCAATCAACTGGTGTACAGATTTCTGAGCCTTCTGGGCTCTATCATAACTTCATTTGAAACTGTGTATGGAGTCAGCCTCCACCACATCACTTCTTAATGCATTCCAATTATTAACCACTCTGACACTAAAAAAGTTCTTTCTAATATCTCTGTGGCTCATTTGGGTGCTCAGTTTCCACCTGTGTCCCCTAGTGCGTGTGCCCCTTGTGTTAAATAGCCTATCTTTATCTACCCTATCAATTCCCTTGAGAATCTTGAATGTGGTGATCATGTCCCCCCTAACTCTTCTGTCTTCCAGCGAAGTGAGGTTTAATTCCCGTAGTCTCTCCTCGTAGCTCATACCTCTCAGCTCGGGAGTGTGTGAGTGTGAGTGTGTGTGTGTGTGTGTGTGTGTGTGTGTGTGTGTGTGTGTGTGTGTGTGTGTGTGTGTGTGTGTGTGTGTGTGTGTGTGTGTGTGTGTGTGTGTGTGTGTGTGTGTGTGCGTGTGTGTGTGTGTAATTACCTAAGTGTAGTTAGGTAATTACGTGTGTAATTACGTGTGTGGTAGTTAAGTGTAGTTACAGGATGAGAGCTACACTCGTGGTGTCCCGTCTTCCCAGCACTCTTTGTCATATAACGCTTTGAAACTACTGACGGTCTTGGCCTCCACTACCTTCTCCCCTAACGTGTTCCAACCGTCTACCACTCTGTTTGCGAAAGTGAATTTTCTTACATTTCTTCGGCATCTGTGTTTAGCTAGTTTATATCTATGACCTCTTGTTCTTAAAGTTCCAGGTCTCAGGAAATCTTCCCTATCGATTTTATCAATTCCTGTTACTATTTTGTATGTAGTGATCATATCACCTCTTTTTCTTCTGTCTTCTAGTTTTGGCATATTTAATGCCTCTAACCTCTTCTCGTAGCTCTTGCCCTTCAGTTCTGGGAGCCACTTAGTAGCATGTCTTTGCACCTTTTCCAGTTTGTTGATGTGCTTCTTAAGATATGGGCACCACACAACTGCTGCATATTCTAGCTTTGGCCTAACAAAAGTCGTGAACAATTTCTTTAGTATATCGCCATCCATGTATTTAAAAGCAATTCTGAAGTTAGAAAGCGTGGCATAGGCTCCTCGCACAATATTCTTTATGTGGTCCTCAGGTGATAGTTGTGAGGGAATTTAGATTCCTTCAGCTAGTTTTCCTAGTTTCTAGATTAGGCTAGTTGCTTTAGGGACTCTAGAAACTGGAGCTTTCTAACTAACATATACTTGTGGGGTGTTGAATGAAAGTTTATGTTAAGGACTGTCGGTTGGGACTGGTTAGAGGCCTGTGATTGCTCTGTAGAGAGAATTACAGAAATTTTCCTGTTCTGTGAAATAGGATGGGAGTTGAGTGTGAAGTGGTGTAGGGAGATACTTGACTCTCCCAACGGTTTTACAGAGGTGGGGGGAATGTGGGGTGACCGTTGCCCCCCCCCCCCACCATGTGAGACAGTGCGCCCCTTGTCTTTAGGCCTCCCCCTCCTTGTGACGTCACGGGACGCCTGAGGGTGAGTGAGGCCTGTGATTGGGGTAGGCATGTCTGCTTCGAGCTGTGTTTTGGCATGAACAGTTGTGATTGGAAGCGGCACCATGGTGGTGTGCCGGCTTCCTGCTGATTGGTCAAGACAAAGTAGGGGGGAAAGGTATGGGCATTTTGAGTTTCCTTAACCCGCGAAATCGTCAGTTTGAGCTGGGTAGCAGGTGGACGATGACGTAGCTGGGTGGAGGGAGGAGTTTCCCCCTCCACCCCCCCCCCCCCTTGTATATATACTCTTGTGTGTTGCACAACCAGGTGTCATTATTGTGTGGGCACAGTAATTAACGAGTTGCTGTTGCATGCCATTGTAGTGTAACCTATGTAACACTGGGGTTACTTTGTTTCTTTAAGTTGTGTTGAGGACTTAAGGATTCAGTGAGTTAATAATTGGGTAATTAACTGGATAAGGGGTGCACACTTATTGTGGAGTGAGTGAGGGCTGTTATGAGAGAACAGTGTTGAGCTTGAGTGAGATACGTCTCGGGAGCAATTAATTGTCCGTGTGACAACCAATTGACCACTCTAGCTAATTATGTAATTAGCCTTCTCATCATGAATTCACGTAGTGGGAGAGGATCTGTCAGAGTCTGTCAGTATTTGTGTTAACGTAATTTGCGCGAAACTAATTACCTTTCTGGGGTATAGCAATTAGTGGCTCATGTTAATTAGTGGAGTAATTAACGTCTGGAGGGCTCAGATGACTCGGTAAAGCGAGGTCATGGAGCTAGCATAAATCGTTGTATTAATCATATCCTGTCTGAGGACAGTGGATTAATGGCACTCAAGTTAATTAGGGGTAATTAACACTCCTTTCCCGTGAATTCACAGTGTTTGATGAGACCTGCCTAGGCAGTGCAGAGTGAGACGTATTTATGGATGATTAATTATCGGTCCTGGTGACAGTTAATTAATTGCTCGGAGTTAATTAGGGTAATTAACACTCACTAGTAATTTTTTAACACAGACTGTTGAGAAGCTACCAAGTTAGGGTAGGCTTAGTTAACGTAACTCAATGGGGATGTAATTAGTGGTCCGTTTGACCTTAATTGAGGATTACTCACTGAATACTTGCTAGGAGTCAAGTGTGATGTAATATAAGTTTGAGTTATTGTTAACAAGAGAGACAAGTGTTAAAGATTAACGTAGAGTATCATCATGATGTTGTCTAGTGGGAGACAATTGTTTGTGATTACCGTAGTACTTTGTTGCTGACTGCTGCGATCAGTCAATTAACGTAATTAATCACTTAAGGCAATTTCTTTTGGTTGTCGTCTAGTGACGAGAGTAGAGTCATCTAGGGATCTGTGGAGCTGTGTCCCAGAATCCCGCCTTGTCTGTCTTTGTTATTGTTTACAACAGGGCAACTTCTTGTAGGGAGTTGCAAAGATTGTTCACACTGGGTTGTGATAGGGGGAGTCACTGTTGGACTACCCGCCTAGTTACGTGGGTCTCTCCTGGGGGGCGGGAGGACCCTTAAGCTTGTGATTATAGTAGCTGTCAGGGAAACCGTGACACTATTGATTGCATGCTTGTGTCTCCAGTGGGCATCATTGTTCAGTTAGTTCATGTTGTCAGCCCGAAGTGTCAGCAAGATGGAGCCTGCTGTCATTTCTCGAGGGGCTGTTGAATAGCTGTGTTGCAGTTGCCACTTGATGGACAATAACGTAACCATTCGCTGTGGAGTAACTTAGTCTGTGATATTTTTCTTTGATTTGCAATATTGCGTCATCAGTGGGCACACCTGTGTTCAGGTTAGTTCAGTATGCAGCCTCACAGCAAGGGTTGCTATTTAGCTGTTTGTTATCGTGCCACTGGATGGACATTAACGTAACGTAAACTCGGTAATGTAGTAGTTAGTCTCTTGTTATTAATAAATTGTTATGTTATAGAAACCGGTCTTTGATGTCAACCCTTCAACCATATTATTCCACCATATTTCTGCATATTACGATTAAATGTTGTTGTGATCTTGATATGACGGCTGTTCTTGGGAACTAGGAGGAGCCAGCGGCCTATTGTGGACAGGTTTTCACCCTTGGTGGTGGAGGCCTGGCGGTTTGCTCCCGCTTTTCCTTTTTCTATTGGACTCATGCTTAACTGCCGTGAGCAGCCTTTAAACTTGTAGTCCACCTCCTAAGGGAGGTAGGCGTAGAAAAAAATCTCACAATAGTTTTCTATCTAGAACCACCCCTAGATCTCTTTTTTTTATCAGAATTCTTTAAAGATTTCTCACATAATATATAGGTTGTGTGGGGTCTATTTTCTCCTATTCCACATTCCATAACATGGTATTTATTAACATTAAATTCCATTTGCCAAGTGGCGCTCCATGTACTTATTTTGTCCAGGTCTTCTTGAAGGGCATGACAGTCATCTAAGTTTCTTATCCTTCCTATTATCTTAGCATCATCAGCAAACATGTTCATATAATTCTGTATACCAACTGGTAGATCATTTATGTAGACAATAAACATCACTGGTGCAAGAACTGAACCCTGTGGTACTCCACTTGTGACATTTCTCCAGTCCGATACATTGCCTCTGATCACAGCCCTCATTTTTCTATCAGTCAGAAAATTTTTCATCCATGTTAGAAGCGTTCCTGTCACTCCTCCAATATTTTCCAGTTTCCAGAACAACCTCTTATGTTTAACTCTGTCGAAAGCCTGTTTTAGGTCCAGATAGATGCAGTCAACCCAACCATCTCTTTCCTGTAATATCTCTGTTGCTCGATCATAGAAACTGAGTAAATTCGATACACAGGATCTTCCAGATCGAAAACCATACTGTCTGTCTGATATTATATCATTTCTTTCCAGGTGTTCTACCCATTTAGATTTAATTATTTTTTCCAATATTTTGACTATTACACTTGTCAATGATACCGGTCTGTAATTAAGGGGGTCTTCCCTGCTTCCACTTTTGTAGATTGGAACTATGTTAGCCTTTTTCCACACATCAGCTACAACTCCTGTAAACAGGGATGCCTGAAAAATCAGTTGAAGAGGAATGCTGAGCTCAGGTGCACATTCTCTCAGAACCCATGGTGAAACTCCATCTGGACCAACTGCTTTGTTCTTATTTAGCTCCTTGAGCATTTTTTCCACTTCGTCTCTAGACACCTCTATGTGCTCTATGTTGTTCTCTGGAATTCTTATTGTATCTGGTTCTCTGAAGATTTCATTTTATACAAACACACTTTGGAATTTTCCGTTTAATGTTTCACACATTTCCTTTTCATTTTTCGTGAATCTATTTCCCATTTTCAACCTCTGAATATTATCCTTTACCTGCAATTTGTTGTTTATGAATTTATAGAACAGACCTGGTTCTGTTTTACATTTGTCTGCAATCCCTTTTTCAAAATGTCTTTCTGCCTCTCTCCTCACTGCCGTGTAGTTGTTTCTCGCATCTTTGTATCGCTGGTATGTTTGGGGGTTCGACCTCTTCCTGCATTGATTCCATTTTTGTGTCTTTTGGTCTCTGGCCCTCTCGCACTTTCTGTTGAACCAATCCTGTTTCCTAGTTCTGCTTCTCTGTTTTGGTATAAATTTTTTTGTGCCTTTATCATATATTTCACAAAACCTGACATACATCTCATTCACTTCCTTGCCTAGCAACAAGTCTGTCCAATTATACTCACTAAAAAATTTTCTAAGGTTGCCATAATGTCCTCTCCTAAAGTCAGGTTTTTCATTTGCATCGACCGTCATATTTTCTTCCAGATTATAACGCATTGCATACTTTATTCCCAAAAAGACATGGTCACTTTTACCCAAGGGAGGAAGGTACTGAATGTCAAATATCTCTTCCTCCTTCCTGGTAAATATCAAATCTAGCACGGAGGGAACGTCCCCTTCCCTCATCCTCGTAGCTTGTTTACCATGTTGATACAAGAATGTTTCCAGGATGAGGTCTACAAATTTACAGGTCCAGAAATCTTCTGTTTTAGCTTCACATGCTTCCCAGTCTATGGATTTCAAGTTGAAGTCACCGACTATCAACAGTCGTGAACTATCGTTATCCGCTCTCGCTATGATCTCTCTCATTATTGTTATAAGACCTTCTCGTTTACTATCTAGCTCCTCCTTTGACCATGTGCTGCTTAGCGGTGGACTATATGCATTTATGATCATTAGTTTATCATCCTCATGACAGATCTCTAGTGCTATTATGTCAACTTCTTGTGGATTGGCAGTCACTATTTCCTTCACCTTTAGGTGTTCTTTCACCAGCACAGCAACGCCACCGCCTTTCCTGATTTTTCTGTCCCGTCTCCAAATCGAGTAGCCCCTTGGGAATATGACCTCATTTAAAATAACATCTTCAAGTTTTGTGTCCGTGAGTGCAACAATGTCTGGTGTCTGCAGCTGTATTATATCACTTAACTCCAGTATCTTTGATCTTACTCCATCTATGTTGGTGTATGCAATCTTGAGGAACTTGTTCCCCCTCTTTTTATTTTTCACTCCCCCTTTCTCTAATGATTTTGTTGGTTTGCCTTTATGTACCACTTTACTGGCCTGCCTACCCCTATCACTTTGTAGAAAAAAGAATTGATTTCTTCTTCATTCCTGCTCTCATTTAAACGTTTTGCCTCGGCGAGGTTCAGTTTCAGCTTCTCTCTATCTTCTTTTGAAAGATCTCGTCTTAACGTCCACACTTTCCCATCCTCATCACTTTGTAATTTTCTAGCATTCCTTAGTACTTCTTCCATCTGTTTGGCACCATTTAGGGTGATCCTCTAAGGTCGATCTTTCCCTTTTACATATCTGCCTATTCTCCTGTAGTCGCACACATTTTCTATGGTTGTAAGACCTTCCACGAGGCCAACAATTTTATCTACTACTTTTGCTTCTTCTACAGCTCTTTCTGATCTAGATGTTATCTCCTTTTCTTTGCAGCCAAAAATGATCAGGGACTTACTCCGATCAACTGTGTTTTGCACCAACTTCAGGTTAGATGCCAATTCTTTCCTCACTTCCAGCCTAATGTTTGTTTTATCTTGGTTGCTGCAGTGTTTGACTTCCTTTACTGCTTCTTCTATTTTTTCCTTCTCCTTGGCCACTTTTGCATAAGTGAGTTGCATATCTTTCTTGCACTGTTCTATTCCCTGTGTAACTTCCCCCATCTGTGCTGACAAAAGCTGTTTCTCCTGTTGAAATTCTTTTCCTAACCTATTGTAGTCATTTATGTTTAAATTTACTTTAACTTCTTCCAAAGCAATTTTTAAGAGTCAATTTTCTTCTTCCATGACTTTGCAATTTGTTTCCAATTGAATCTTATCCTTGCGCAAGTCTTTCACTAAACCCTCAAGACATACAACTTTGCTATTTAAATGGTCATTACTTTCTTTCAATTTACTAATTATTTCTACATGAGAGGTCACAATAGTATCTAATTTTACCACCTTGTTGTATAGACTGGTTATCTCAATGCTTTCTTCACTGAATTTCCCTATCATACCTAGTTTTAAAAGTATGAATAGTATTTGCTTCCACAACCTGTTCCCCAAGTGCATTCCATTTTTCCACTACTCTCACGCTAAAAGAAAACTTCCTAACATCTCTGTGACTCATCTGAGTTTCCAGTTTCCACCCATGTCCCCTCGTTCTGTTATTATTACGTGTGAACATTTCATCTATTTCCACTTTGTCAATTCCTCTGAGTATTTTATATGTCCCTATCATATCTCCTCTCTCCCTTCTTTTCTCTAGTGTCGTAAGGTTCAGTTCCTGCAGACGCTCTTCATATCCCATCCCTCGTAACTCTGGGACAAGCCTCGTCGCAAACCTCTGAACCTTCTCCAGTTTCTTTATGTGTTTCTTCAGGTGGGGGCTCCATGATGGCGCGGCATACTCTAAGACGGGTCTCACGTAGGCAGTGTAAAGCGCCCTAAAAGCCTCCTCATTTAGGTTTCTGAATGAAGTTCTAATTTTCGCCAGTGTAGAGTACGCTGCTGTCGTTATCCTATTTATATGTGCCTCAGGAGTTAGATTAGGTGTCACATCCACTCCCAGGTCTCTTTCTCGAATCGTTACAGGCAGGCTGTTCCCTTCATTGTGTACTGTCCCTTTGGTCTCCTATCACTTGATCCCATTTCCATAACTTTACATTTATTGGTGTTAAACTCCAGTAGCCATTTCCCTGACCATCTCTTCAACCTGTTTAAGTCCTCTTGGAGGAACCTACAATCCTCGTCTGTCACAACTCTTCTCATTAATTTTGCGTCGTGTGTGTGTGTGTGTGTGTGTGTGTGTGTGTGTGTGTGTGTGTGTGTGTACTCACCTCACCTATCTGTACTCACCTATCTGTGCTTGCGGGGGTTGAGCTTTGGCTCTTTGGTCCCGCCTCTCAACTGTCAATCAACTGGTGTACAGATTCCTGAGCCAACTGGGCTCTATCATATCTACATTTAAAACTGTGTATGGAGTCAGCCTCCACCACATCACTGCCTAATGCATTCCATCCGTTAACTACTCTGACACTGAAAAAGTTCCTTCTAACGTCTCTGTGGCTCATGTGGGTACTCAGTTTCCAGCTGTGTCCCCTTGTTCGCGTCCCACCAGTGTTGAATAGTTTATCCTTGTTTACCCGGTCGATTCCTCTCAGGATTTTGTAGGTTGTGATCATGTCTCCCCTTACTCTTCTGTCTTCCAGTGTCGTAAGGTGCATTTCCCGCAGCCTTTCCTCGTAACTCATGCCTCTTAGTTCTGGGACTAGTCTAGTGGCATACCTTTGGACTTTTTCCAGCTTCGTCTTGTGCTTGACAAGGTACGGGCTCCATGCTGGGGCCGCATACTCCAAGATTGGTCTTACATATGTGGTGTACAAGATTCTGAATGATTCCTTACACAGGTTCCTGAACGCTGTTCTGATGTTAGCCAGCCTCGCATATGCCGCAGACGTTATTCTTTTTATGTGGGCTTCAGGAGACAGGTTTGGTGTGATGTCAACTCCTAGATCTTTCTCTCTGTTCGTTTCATTAAGTACTTCATCTCCTATTCTGTATCCTGTGTTTGGCCTCCTATTTCCACCACCTAGTTTCATTACTTTGCATTTACTCGGGTTGAACTTCAACAGCCATTTGTTGGACCATTCACTCAGTCTGTCTAGGTCATCTTGTAGCCTCCTACTATCGTCCTCAGTTTCAATCCTCCTCATAATTTTTGCATCATCGGCAAACATTGAGAGAAACGATTCTATACCCTCTGGAAGATCATTTACATATATCAGAAACAGTATAGGTCCAAGGACTGACCCCTGCGGTACTCCACTCGTAACGTCTCGCCAATCTGAGACCTCACCCCTCACACTGACTCGTTGTGTCCTGTTACTTAGGTACTCCTGTATCCAACGGAGTACCTTCCCTTTCACTCCAGCCTGCATCTCCAGTTTTTTCACTAGCCTCTTGTGTGGCACTGTGTCAAAGGCTTTCTGACAATCCAAAAATATGCAGTCTGCCCACCCTTCTCTTTCTTGCCTTATTTTTGTTGCCTGGTCGTAGGATTCAAGTAACCCTGTGAGGCAGGACCTGCCATCCCTGAATCCATGTTGATGCTGTGTTACAAAGTTCTTTCGCTCCAGGTGCTCCACTAGCTTTCTTCGCACAATCTTCTCCATCATCTTGCATGGTATGCAGGTTAGGGACACTGGTCTGTATTTCAGTGCCTCCTGTCTATCCCATTTCTTGTATATCGGGACTACGTTAGCTGCTTTCCAAATTTCTGGCAGTTCCCCTGTTGCCAGTGATTTGTTATACACCATGTAGAGCGGGAGGCACAGTTCTTCTGCTCCTTCCTTTAGTATCCAAGGGGAGATTCCATCTGGGCCTATAGCCTTTGTCACATCCAATTCTAGTAAACACTTCCTTACTTCCCCGCTGGTAATCTCAAACTCTTCCAGTGGTTCCTGGTTAGCTATTAGTTAGCTATTAGTTAGCTGTTAGCTATTCCACACTAGTTAGTGTGTGTGTGTGTGTGTGTGTGTGTGTGTGTGTGTGTGTGTGTGTGTGTGTGTGTGTGTGTGTGTGTGTGTGTGTGTGTGTGTGTGTGTGTGTGTGTGTGTGTGTGTGTGTGTGTGTGTGTGTGTGAGTGTGTGTGATTGTGTATATGTGTGTGTGTGTGTGTGTGTGTGTGTGTGTGTGTGTGTGTGCGTGCGTGTGTGTGTATGTGTGTACTCACCTAATTGTACTCACCTAATTGTGCTTGCGGGGGTTGAGCTTTGGCTCTTTGGTCCCGCCTTTCAACCGTCAATCAACTGGTGTACAGATTCCTGAGCCTACTGGGCTCTATCATATCTACATTTGAAACTATGTATGGAGTCAGCCTCCACCACATCACTTCCTAGTGCATTCCATTTACTAACTACTCTGACACTGAAAAAGTTCTGTGTGTGTGTGTGTGTGTGTGTGTGTGTGTGTGTGTGTGTGTGTGTGTGTGTGTGTGTGTGTGTGTGTGTGTGTGTGTGTGTGTGTGTGTGTGTGTGTGTGTGTGTGTGTGTGTGTGTGTGTGTGTGTGTGTGTGTGTGTGTGTGTGTGTGTGAGTGAGTGTGTGTGTAAGTGAGTGTGTGTGTGTGAGTGTGTGTGTGTGTGAGTGAGTGTGTGTGTGAGTGTGTGTGTGTGTGTGTGTGTGTGTGTGTGTGTGTGTGTGTGTGTGTGTGTGTGTGTGTGTGTACTCACCTAGTTGTACTCACCTAGTTGTGTTTGCGGGGGTTGAGCTCTGGCTCTTTGGTCCCGCCTCTCAACCGTCAATCAACAGGTGTACAGATTCATGAGCCTATCGGGCTCTGTCATATCTACACTTGAAACTGTGTATGGAGTCAGCCTCCACCACATCACTTCCTAATGCATTCCATTTGTCAACCACTCTGACACTAAAAAAGTTCTTTCTAATATCTCTGTGGCTCATTTGGGCACTCTGTTTCCACCTGTGTCCCCTTGTGCGTGTGCCCCTTGTGTTAAATAGCCTGTCTTTATCTACCCTGTCGATTCCCTTGAGAATCTTGAATGTGGTGATCATGTCCCCCCTAACTCTTCTGTCTTCCAGCGAAGTGAGGTTTAATTCCCGTAGTCTCTCCTCGTAGCTCATACCTCTCAGCTCGGGTACTAGTCTGGTGGCAAACCTTTGAACCTTTTCCAGTTTAGTCTTATCCTTGACTAGATATGGACTCCATGCTGGGGCTGCATACTTCAGGATTGGCCTGACATATGTGGTATACAAAGTTCTGAATGATTCTTTACACAAGTTTCTGAATGCCGTTCGTATGTTGGCCAGCCTGGCATATGCCGCTGATGTTATCCGCTTGATATGTGCTGCAGGAGACAGGTCTGGCGTGATATCAACCCCCAAGTCTTTTTCCTTCTCTGACTCCTGAAGAATTTCCTCTCCCAGATGATACCTTGTATCTGGCCTCCTGCTCCCTACACCTATCTTCATTTCATTACATTTGGTTGGGTTAAACTCTAACAACCATTTGTTCGACCATTCCTTCAGCTTGTCTAGGTCTTCTTGAAGCCTCAAACAGTCCTCTTCTGTTTTAATCCTTCTCATAATTTTAGCATCGTCCACAAACATTGAGAGAAATGAATCGATACCCTCCGGGAGATCATTTACATATATCAGAAACAAGATAGGACCGAGTACAGAGCCCTGTGGGACTCCACTGGTGACTTCACGCCAATCGGAGGTCTCACCCCTCACCGTAACTCTCTGCTTCCTATTGCTTAGATACTCCCTTATCCACTGGGAGTGTCAAAGGCTTTCCGACAATCCAAGAAAATGCAGTCCGCCCAGCCCTCTCTTTCTTGCTTAATCTGTGTCACCTGATCGTAGAATTCTATCAAGCCTGTAAGGCAAGATTTACCCTCCCTGAATCCATGTTGGCGATTTGTCACGAAGTCCCTTCTCTCCAGATGTGTTACCAGGTTTTTTCTCACGATCTTCTCCATCACCTTGCATGGTATACAAGTCAAGGACACTGGCCTGTAGTTCAGTGCCTCTTGTCTGTCGCCCTTTTTGTATATTGGGACCACATTCGCCGTCTTCCATATTTCTGGTAGGTCTCCCGTCTCTAGTGACTTACTATACACTATGGAGAGTGGCAGGCAAAGTGCCTCTGCACACTCTTTCAGTACCCATGGTGAGATCCCATCTGGACCAACAGCCTTTCTAACATCCAGATCCAGCAGGTGTCTCTTGACCTCCTCTCTCGTAATTTCGAACTCCTCCAAGGCCGCCTGGTTTACCTCCCTTTCTCCTAGCACAGTGACCTCACCCTGTTCTATTGTGAAGACCTCCTGGAACCTCTTGTTGAGTTCCTCACACACCTCTCTGTCATTCTCTGTATACCTGTCCTCGCCTGTTCTAAGTTTCAATACCTGTTCTTTCACTGTTGTTTTCCTTCTGATGTGACTGTGGAGTAGCTTTGGTTCGGTCTTGGCTTTGTTTGCTATATCATTTTCAAAATTTTTCTCTGCTTCTCTTCTCACCCTGACGTACTCATTCCTGGTTCTCTGGTATCTCTCTCTGCTTTCTGGTGTTCTGTTATTCCGGAAGTTCCTCCACGCCTTTTTGTTCAGTTTCTTCGCTTCCATACATGCCCTATTATACCATGGATTCTTCTGTTGCTTCTCGGATTTTTCCCTTTGGGCCGGGATGAACCTGTTTACTGCCTCCTGACACTTTTGGGTAACATAGTCCATCATACCCTTTACAGACTTGTCTCTGAGGTCTGTGTCCCAAGGTATTTCACTTAGGAAACTTCTCATCTGTTCATAATTCCCCTTTCGGTATGCCAGCCTTTTGATTCCTAGTTCTTTTTGGGGGGAGATAAGTCCTAGCTCTACCAGGTACTCAAAGTTCAATACACTGTGGTCACTCATTCCCAAGGGCGCTTCCATCTTAACTTCCCTTATATCCCATTCATTTAGGGTAAATATCAAATCAAACATTGCTGGTTCATCTTCTCCTCTCATTCTTGTTGGTTCTTTGGTGTGCTGGCTTAGAAAGTTTCTTGTTGCCACGTCCAGCAGCTTAGCTCTCCATGTTTCTGGTCCTCCATGCGGGTCTCTGTTCTTCCAATCTATCTTCCCATGGTTGAAGTCTCCCATAATTAGTAGTCCAGATACATTCCTGCTAGCAACAGAAGCTGCTCTTTCTATTATGTTAATGGTGGCCATGTTGTTTCTATCATATTCCTGTCTAGGTCTTCTGTCATTTGGTGGTGGATTATATATGACTGCGACTATAATTTTTTTCCCTCCATTTGTTACAGTACCTGCTATGTAGTCACTGAAACCTTCGCAGCCCTGAATATCCATCTCCTCAAAATCCCAGCCTTGTCTTACCAGCAGAGCTACACCACCCCCACCTCTTCCTTCCCTCTCTTTCCTCATAACATAATAGTCCTGTGGGAACACTGCATTTGTTATCGTTTTCGTGATCTTTGTTTCTGTGAGGGCTATTATATCTGGGTTTTCCTCTAGTACCAGTTCTCCAAGCTCATTTGCTTTATTTGTAATTCCATCTATGTTTGTGTACATCGCTTTGAGGCTCACTTTCTTCTGTCCCTTCTCAAATCGCCTCCTTGGTGAGTGTTCTGCTGGTGGGGGAGGCTGTTCCATGGGTGTGAGGACCTGTGAGGTGGATAATAGGGTCTCAGAGGATACTGGTATGAGGGGCGGGGGATCCAGTGAAGGTGGAGGGACAGGGAGGGTATGGGGTGAAAGGGGAGGGAGGATGGGAAGGAAAGGGGGGGGGGAGGGAGGACTCGGGAGGAGGGGAGGGGTAGAAGGGTGGGGATTGGGTGTGGGGGGAGGGAGATTTTGCTGAACATTTGAGTGGGGGCAGGGAGGGTTTGGGGTAGGGGGGTTTTCTATGCAGTGGAGGGAGGCGGGGTTGTCCTCCCTTCTGGTGTTACTGGGTAGCTGGTTGTGGGTTCCCCCCTCGCCTCTGGGGGTGTTGGGTTGGGAGCTGTGACTTCCTGGTTTTCCCCTCTCGCCCTGCGCCTCTTCCTTGATTCTGCCGCCACGGCTCTCTCCTCCCTTGTCATGTCTCTCTGGAGGAATACATTTTTTAATTTTCCCACTTTTTTCAGGGAGCTCTTCCTTGATAGGATCTTCTCCTTTGTGTTCTCGTTTGCAAACACTATCTTTATCATTCGGTCTCGGTCTTTGTTGTACCGGCCTAGCCTGAAAACCTTCTCAATGCTATGCTCAGCCCCTTCCATGTCTAGTGCCTTTAGTACTTCATTCACTGCTGCTTTGTCTTTGTCACTCCACTCTGTCCTATTAGAACCTTCCTGCTCCTTAATACCCACAGCAACCACTGATCTGTTCCTTTCCAGCAGTTGGCTAGTGGAGCGTGCCGCCTCCTGCGAGGTGGCTGCTTTCATGGCCACCTCCATCACTGCAGTCATTACTTCAGAGTTATTTTTTTTTAGTATTTCCGCGAATGTTGCTTTTATTGTGGCATTCTCATCCAGAAAACTATTACCACCTTCTCCTTGGGTGGTTTTCTGATTCTCAGCCTCGGTACCATTTTCTTTGAGGGCTCTAATCTCCTCCTTTGCTGCTGTCAGCTCTCTTTTCAGGTTGCTTATTTCGTTCTTCATTTCCTGCATCATTTCTTGCATCTCACTCTTGATGTCCTCCAGAAACTGGGCGAACATTTCCTTCATCTCGTCACCTTGGCTCTTTCCTGTTCCCCTGGGACCTCTGGCTGCCACGCTTGACCCTGTTGGGATGGGGGAGGGAGAGAGAGAGAGAGAGGAAGAGAGAGAGAAAGAGAGAGAGAGAAAGGGAGTGATAAAGGGAGAGATAAATGGGTGGGTGGGGGGGATCCGACCCTTCCACTGAAGTGAGAAGAAAGTAGAAGGGGAGGGGGGGGGAGGAGATGGAGAGAGAGGCGGGAGGGAGGGAGAGGAGAGGGAGAGAGTGGGTGAGGGAGAGAGCGGGTGAGGGAGAGAGCGGGTGAGGGAGAGAGCGGGTGAGGTGTGTGTGTGTGTGTGTGGGCAGAGAGGGAGGGGGAAGGAAAGAGAGGGAGGGAGAGGGGGAGAGAGGGGGAAGGAAAGAGAGGGAGGGGGAAGGAAAGAGAGGGAGGGAGGAAGAGAGGGAGGGAGAGGGGAGGGAGGGAGAGAGGGAGGGAGAGAGAGAGAGAGGGAGAGAGAGAGGGAGGGAGAGAGAGAGAGAGAGAGAGAGAGAGAGAGAGAGAGAGAGAGAGAGAGAGAGAGAGAGAGAGAGAGAGAGAGAGAGAGAGAGAGAGAGAGAGAGAGAGAGAGAGAGAGAGAGAGAGAGAGAGAGAGAGAGAGAGCAGGAGAGAGAGAGCAGGAGAGAGAGAGCAGGAGAGAGATAGTGGGAGAGGGAGAGAGGGAGTGGGAGAGAGGGAGAGTGGGGAGGGGAAGAGTGTGTGTATGGGCGATGCGGGGGACTGGGGGTGGGGGGGGGGAGATGGTGACTAAGTCAGGTCAGGTCGGATGGTGGGGTCAAGATGGGGGGGGGGGATAGTAAGGTCCTATCCCAGATGCCTTTCCCCTGACTGGACAATTGTGTGTGTGTGTGTGTGTGTGCACGCGTGTGTGTGTCTGTTTTAGCGTGTGCACACTTGTGTGCGTGTATGTGTCAAGATATCCCTTATGCGTTACCTCTGCCTAAATGAGCCACTCTGAGATTTTTAAATATATATGATATCCTGAACGAGAATTTGATAATCTGTACACCTGATTAATTGACCAGAGAGGGGTACATACCAGTCTGCCTCCCGCTCACACAACCAGATGAGCGATGTATGATGACGATGGTTATCCGTCGTTGTCTCCCACTAGATGATTCACTAAGTGCTGGTAGATTGATGAGGTCGTTCTTCTCTTTCAACACAAAGCTCTGGAGTCAGTCACTGTATCGTTATGTGACAGTTCACTAATTCACTGTACCACTGATCACAGTCACCACTCAACAGCACAATCAGGTAGCTCCACGGCGGGTCGTCCCACCCGGTCAGGTCACACACTTACATGCACCGGTGATGCCCTAGCTCCACTTTTGGTTTCTTCGCCAAATCTTCGCACTATCACTAGCGATATGACTATGCTATGTTGCACCCTGCAAGCTACACACTGCGAGAGGCCAAATACTATGATCTAGCCTCTATACTCCTTCAATGTCCCGAGAAATTGACGAATTTCCGCGGACCTCACTAATCGCGTGTGTCTCCTACCTTCTCCGCGCGCGCGCGCGTGTGTGTGTGTGTGTGTGTGTGTGTGTGTGTGTGTGTGAGTGAGTGAGTGTGTGTGTGAGTGAGTGTGTGTGTGTGAATGAGTGTGTGTGTGAGTGAGTGAGTGTGTGTGTGTGTGAGTGTGTGTGTGTGTGTGTGTGTGTGTGTGTGTGTGTGTGTGTGTGTGTGTGTGTGTGTGTGTGTGTGTGTGTGTGTGTGTGTGTGTGTGTGTGTGTGTGTGTGTGTGTGTGTGTGAGTGAGTGAGTGTGTGTGTGAGTGAGTGTGTGTGTGTGAGTGAGTGTGTGTGTGAGTGAGTGAGTGTGTGTGTGTGTGAGTGTGTGTGTGTGTGTGTGTGTGTGTGTGTGTGTGTGTGTGTGTGTGTGTGTGTGTGTGTGTGTGTGTGTGTGTGTGTGTGATATCCTTGGTAAGGGAGAGTTTTTTTGTTATTTTTATTATTATTTTCTGCCACAAACGTGGCCACACATTTACAGTGCTAACCAGCATATATACATTTTCTTCTGTCCTCCATGGACAGGGTTAGAGATGTGTTAAACATATAGTTCAAGGGTTCATTGAACACTCAACCACAGAAGGTGATTCAGTGCTTTTAAAATGCTAAGCTAACCTACATACGTAAATACATAGATACACAGATTTACGTATGCCCTACATAAAGTGTTCGATGTGTCTTTTACATAGTGTCATTAATGTGCATTTACAAAGGTGAAATGTAATTCTGATCAGCTTCCATATGTACTTTATACACATACATATACATACACACATATATATGTACACATACATATATACATACATGTATACATACATGTATACATACATATATACACACACACATGCATTCACATACATTTGTATCTTTTACTCTGACAGAGTGAGATAGTTGATAGAGAAACTAGTGTGCAATTAAGCACTTAATCACTGAAGGTGATGAAGGTGCTTTTACAAGCTCAGGTTATATAGTTACATCACATACATACATTATATAATTGATACATTACATGGTTAATCTTGGGTACAAGTCCAATATATCATCAAGTGTTCCAGTACTCATATAGTAATTACACAGTTCAGCATACCTTAGCCCCAGGAGGGCGAAAGTCAGTCAGTATGGGACATTCTACAATATGATGTTCAAGAGAGTGCATGTTTTCTCTTTCACAAAGTTGACACATTGTGTACTCGACATTTGGGTTTTGAGAAAGCTGCCAGATACGTCTATATCCCAGGCGTATTCTGGCCACTATAACATCACATTGCCGGGTTCTTGTTCTATTAGTCCCATATGAGAATGTTTCGTCACGATATCTATCATAATATTTAATGCTACAACTTTCAGGTCTTTGTGAATTTGTTAGGTCTGTGAGATCTTCATTAGATATTTGTTTAAGTATTCTCTTTGTCACTGCTAATGAAACACCCATATCAATTTCTACCAGTGGTTTTCTACAGGCTGACTTAGCAAGCATATCAACAGTGTCATGCCTTGAGATGCCAACATGTGATGGTATCCATAGGAATTTAATTTCAAATCTGTTTTCTTTAGCAGCTAAAACATTCATTCGAATATCACTGACTATTTTCTGGGTGTCACTACTATGTGCGTTCAATGCCAGGATTGCACTCTGCGAGTCACAGTATATAAGTCCACTGCCTTTGTCTTTTAAAACAATCAGTTGCAAGGTATATGCCTACAAGTTCGGTTTGAGTTGTACTTGCCCAGTCATTGACGCGCTTCATTGCTGTATGTACGAGAGAAGATTGTTCAAATATATTGCATGCACATCCGGTACATCGTCCACCTTCTTCTACAGAGCCGTCGGTATAGCACTGATACACATCGTTACCCATACTCCGAGTACTTTCAGTGTTAACTGTTTTAATAATGTAGAGTGCACACTATCTTTCTTGGGCGCATTTACAAAATCAACTGATAGATCCCAGTTATCCCATGGAGTAATTGGTTGATTAATCATTAATTGAGTTGGGTACATATTTAATATTTTGATGAAGTTGGCTACCTTGTAGAACCAAAATACATAATCAGATTTCGTTCTTCTTCTATAGACCTCAGGTGAGTGCAGCATATTAGAAAGTTTAGCTTGAAACTTCATGTGTTGTCTAGATCTACTCAATGCCTTCACGCCGAAAACTGTGCAAATAGACAAAATTCTCTCACTTATGGTAGGTAATTTTAACTCTGCTCTCATATTAACTATTCTCGTGGACTTTGGAGCCCCAAGGATGAGACGCATAGCTTCATTTTGCAAGGTTTCAAGAGATTTCAGCTCTTTGTCAGTATACAGTGTGAGATGTAGAGCATTGTAGTCAATCACAGAGCGTATAAATGATACATAAAACATTCTAGCAAGTCTCATGTGAAGTCCATGATTGACACCAACAAGGACCCGCAAGGGCTTTAATCTCTCCCAAAGTCTCCTCTTGAGAGAAGAAAGGTACCCAGGGTCGTTAATGGGGACACCAAGGTATCTGTAAGACTCGCAGTTCTCAAGTGCTCGCCCATCTATATGATAATTGGCCGGTGGAATACCACATGGAATAAGGGCACGAGTTTTCTGTACAGAGATAAGGAGGCCACATTCCTCAGCTCTAGTAGCAAAAGCATCAAGCAGAACTTGCATTCTAGGCTCGGTGGCAGCCTGTAAACATATATCATCAGCATAACAAATGACAGTGTCTTCATTATTAGTTGGAAGATCTTTAATAAGATTATGCATCAGAACGTTGAACAACAAGGGGCTGAGGACCCCTCCTTGTGGAGTTCCCAGTTCAAAGTTTTTGCTCTCTGTGCTTTTAACACCATTAAACAAAACATATGCTGTTCGATTAGACAAATAGCCCTTTATCCATGTCAGTAATTTTCCTTGTATTCCCAGCTCGGCAAGCTGTTCCAGTATGATTTCTCTGTTTGCTGTATCAAAAGCTGCTGCTAGGTCGATGAAGACTGCTTGAGGGGAAGCTTCAATATGTGCGAAGTACTCAGCAAAACAGTGTTGTGTACTGAGCCCAGGCATAAATCCAAACAGTTGGGGTGACAGGTGCCCCTGTATACGATACATGAGTCTGTTAATAACAATACGTTCAAGCACTTTGCAAACACACGATGTTAGAGATATGGGTCTATAAACAGTGGCAGGTAACCTTACACGTTCTGTGGTCGATGTGGGGGGATGTGGGGGGGAGGGTGTGGGGGGAGGGGGCGGTGGGGGGTAGGGAGGGGGAGGGGGGTGGGGTTGGGAGGGGGGGAGGGGGGGAGGGGGAGGGGGGGGGGAGGGTCAAATCCACCCTCCAACATCTGGACATAGTACCAGCAGCCTCCACAACAACACTCTCCCAGTCTCCAGCTGATGCGTGTAGATGCCTCATCTAACCTCACTTATGTCACACATTAACATACAGTTCCTGTGATATTTAAACTCCTCATCACAGTGGCGTCTCACCAATATAAACTGTATTGGATTTTGTCCTGAAATAGCAATATACTGACTGGACGTGTATGTATGAATGAATGTAATGTATGTATGTATGTATGTATGTATGTATGTATGTATGTATGTATGTATGTATGTATGTATGTATGTATGTATGTATGTATGTATGTATGTATGTATGTATGTATGCATGTATGTGTGTGCGTATGTATTCCCAATCACGTTAAAGACTGCCCCTCTATCATCCAGTTTAAGAGAAAAACAACTAAGTACTACATAATCATCTCCTTGTAACAGGACGTATATGTATGTACGTACTCACCTAGTTGTGTTTGCGGGGGTTGAGCTCTGGCTCTTTGGTTCTGCCTCTCAACTGTCAGTCAACTGGTGTACAGTTTCCTGAGCCTATTGGACTCTATCATATCTCCACTTGAAACTGTGTATGGAGTCAGCCTCCACCACATCACTGCCTAATGCATTCCATTTGTCAACCACTCTGACACTAAAAAAATTCTTTCTAATATCTCTGTGGCTCATTTGGGCACTCAGTTTCCACCTGTGTTCCCTAGTGCGTGTGCCCCTTGTGTTAAATAGCCCGTCTTTATCTACCCTGTCAATTCCTCTGAGAATCTTGTACGTGGTGATCATATCCCCCCCTAACTCTTCTGTCTTCTAGCGACGTGAGGTTTAATTCCCGTAGTCTCTCCTCGTAGCTCATACCTCTCAGCCCGGGTACTAGTCTGGTGTCAAACCTTTGAACTTTTTCCAGTTTGATCTTATGTTTGACTAGATATGGACTCTATATTGGGGCTGCATACTCCAGGATTGGTCTGACATAGTTGGTATACAAAGTTCTGAATGATTCCTTGCACAAGTGTCTAAATGCCGTTCTTATGTTAGCCAACCTGGCATATGTTGCTGATGTTATCCTCTTGATGGGCTTCAGGGGACAGGTCTGGCGTGATATCAACCCCCCAGGTCTTTATCTCTCTCTCTGACTCGTGTAGAATTTCATCTCCCAAATGATACCTTGTAACTGGCTTCCTCCTCCCTACACCTATCTTCATTACATTACATTTGCTTGGGTTAAACTCTAACAACCATTTGTTCGACCATTCCTTTAGTTAGTCTAGGTCTTCTTGAAGCCTCAAGCAGTCCTCCTCTGCCTTAATCCTTCTCATAATTTTGGCATCGTCAGCAAACATTGAGAGGAATGAGTCTATACCCTCCGGGAGATCCTTCACGTATATCAGAAACAGGATAGAACCGAGTGCAGAGCCCTGTGGGACTCCACTGGTGACTTCACTCCAATCTGTGGTCTCACCCCTCACTGTAACTCTTAGCTTCCTATTGCTTAGGTATTATCTTATCCACTGGAGCACTTTACCAGTTACTCCTGCCTGTCTCTCCAGCTTATGTGCTAGTCTCTTATGGGGGACTGTATCAAAGGCTTTCCGACTGTCCAAACAAAATGCAGTCTGCCAAGCCTTCTGTTTCTTGCTTAATCTTTGTCATCTGATCGTAGAATTCTATTAAGCCTGTAAGGCAAGATTTACCCTCCCTGAACCCATGTTGGCGATTTGTCACGAAGTCCCTTCTCTCCAGATGTGTTACTAGATTTTTTCTCACGATCTTCTCCATCACTTTGCATGGTATACAAGTTAAGGACACTGGCCTGTAGTTCAGTGCCTCTTGTCTGTCACCCTTTTTGTATATTGGGACCACGTACATTAGCCGCCTTCCATATTTCTGGTAGGTCTCCTGTCTCCAGTGACCTACTTTACACTATGGAGAGTGGCAAGCAGAGTGCCTGTGCACACTCTTTCAATACCCATGGTGAGATCCCGTCTGGACCAACAGCCTTTCTCACATCCAGATCCAGCAGGTGTCTCTTGACCTCATCTCTCGTAATTTCGAACCCTTCCAAGGCCGCCTGGTTTACTGCCCCCTCTCCTAGCGCAGTGACCTCACCATGTTCTATTGTGAAGACCTCCTGGAACCTCTTGTTGAGTTCCTCACACACCTCTTTGTCATTCTCTGTATACCTGTCCTCGCCTGTTCTAAGTTTCATTACCTGTTCATTGTTGTTTTCCTCCTGATGTGACTGTGGAGTAGCTTTGGATCAGTCTTGGCTTTGATTGCTATATCATTTTCATAATTTTTCTCTGCTTCCCTTCTCACACTAACATACTCATTCCTAGTTCTCTGGTATCTCTCTCTGCTTTCTGGTGTTCTGTTATTTCGGAAGTTCCTCCACGCCCTTTTGTTCAGTACCTTTGCTTCCATACATGCCCCGTTAAACCAGGATTCTTCTTTTGCTTCTCGGATTTTTCCCTTGGGGCCGGGATAAACCTGTTTACTGCCTCCTGACGCTTTTGGGTGACATAGTCCATCATGTCTTGTACCGACTTAGCTCTAAGGTCTGTGTCCCATGGTATATCCCTTAGGAAACTTCTCATCCCCTACATAATTCCCCTTTCGGTATGCCAGTCTTTTGTTCCCTAGTTCTTTTTGGGGGGAGATAAGTCCTAGCTCTACCAAGTACCAAGTACTCAAAGATCAATACACTGTGATCACTCATTCCTAAGGGTGCTTCCATCTTAACCTCCCTTATATCCCACTCATTAAGGGTAAATATCAGATCAAGCATAGCTGGTTCATCCTCCCCTCTCATTCTTGTCGGTCCCTTGATATGCTGGCTAAGAAAGTGTCTTGTTACCGCGTCCAGCAGCTTAGCTCTCCATGTATCTGGTCATCCATGTGGGTATCTGTTCTCCCAATCAATCTTCCCGTGGTTACAATCCCTCATGGTTAGTAGTCCAGATCCATTCCTACTTGCGAGAGACGCTGTTCTCTCTATTATGTTAATGGTGGCCATGTTGTTCCTATCATATTCCTGTCTGTGTCTTCTGTCATTTGGTGGCAGGTTATATATGACTGCGACTACAATTTTTTGTCCTCCAGTTGCTATTGTACCTGTTATATAGTCACTGAAACCTTCACAGCCCTGAATAACCATTTCCTCAAAGTCCCAGCCTTTTCTTACCAGCAGAGCTACACCACCACCTCCTCTTCCTTCTCTCTCTTTCCTCACAACACAGTGGTCCTGTGGGAACACTGCATATGTTATGGTTTTCGTTAGCTTTGTTTCTGTCAGTGCTATTATGTCTGAGTTTTCTTCAAGTACCCATTCTCCAAGTTCATCTGTTTTATTTGTAATCCCATCTATGTTAGTGTACATTGCCTTGAGACTCACTTTCTTCTGTCCCTTCTCATGTTCCCTTCTTGGTGAGCGTTCTGCTGATGGGGGGAAGCTGTTCCATGGGCGTGAGATGTGGGGGTGGGTAACAGGGTCTTGGAGGATACTGGAGTGAGGGGTGGGGTGTGAAGTGAAGGGGGGACAGGGGGGGATGAAGGGGAGGGAGGACAGGGGGGGAAAGGGGGGGAGTGGGATATAGTGGGAGTAGGGGAGGGGAAGCAGGGTGGGAGTGGGGTGAGGAGAGGGGGGGAGGGAGAGGTGGCTGGACATTTGAGTGGGGGCAGGGAGGGTTCGGGGAAGGGGAGGTTTCTATGCAGAGGAGGGTGGTGAAGTTGCCCTCCTCTCTGGTGTTACTGGGTTGCTGTTACGGCCCTCTCGGGTCGCAACTGGGTTCTTACTCTGATGTCGTTAGAGGAAGGGTATCCGGCCCCAAGCCAGTAGTGGCTTTCAAGGGATGTGATCCGTAACGCAAGTAAATTAAAAGGGGAAGGGAAAGAAAGACTAAAACTTAATATTATAATTAACACCTTCACCAATAAATATATATAAGAAGATTACACGGGGGGGGGGGGGGGTATGAACACTATTATATACACTGTCGTCTTCTTCTGAAGACTCTTGCTCTTCACGGTGCCAGGCTCTTGGTACTCTCGTGGCCTCACGACGAATCTTTCGAGAAGCTTGAGTCTACCCCGGCCACAGGCCAGCCAAAACACAGTTCCACTGGGGGCACCGCCATGGAGGCCGTCAACCACAAGTCCAGCAGATAGCTGGCAGGTTCCAAATCAGCCACGCTGGTTAGGCCACTCCACGAGCGATACTAGGGTAGCACCCTAGTTAGGAGCCTCGTGTGATACCACAGATCACTCTCCTTTCCACAATACCCCAGTGGTTAAGCGTCTCCACCAGTCAGTCCCGGGTATGACAATCCTTCAACTGCCGCTTCACAGGCAGGGTAACACCACAGTGTTCATCCGGGAGGCGACTCACAGCTGCTGCAGCAAAACACTTGGTGTCGAGACGGCTGCCTTGGGTAGACTGCCTCAACTTCCCTTACAGCAGTCCCAGGTCGACTCTGTAAGCAGACACGTCATCAATAATAGAGACACACTAGGACATGTCACTTACCGGCTCAGACCCAAACGCCCACCTATTCACTCCATAGATGGCGTTACTGTCTGAGCTTCACCTCACTAGAGGTCAGCAGCGGCTGTGTTGTGAGCTGAACAGGACTGGAAACTGGCCCTGGTGGCCAGTACACCTCGTCCTCACCAGGTGTCGTCGTCCATTTGGAGGGGGTTTCGGGAGCTGACCCACAGATGGCGTGGTCGTCACTGCTCCAGGCTCGGACGCTGGATTCGGGTCCGTAACACCTCCCCACCAAAAAGAATTTGGTTTGGGGTTCTATAAAGAGAAACACAAACCAAATTAGTACGGGGACACAACTCCAAATGGACTCACTTATACCGTAAACTGTAACGGCGAGGCTGTCTCGTCCACAGAACTGTCCTAAGGAGAAACCCTGGCACAAAGGGATCTTGAAAATGGCAGGCGATGACCTGCCTGACGTAATTTTCCACACCTCCTCTGCGATGTCAAGCAGGGGCATCATCTCACATCTCTCGAGTAAGGATCGGTGTAGACACGATGTGGGGCGACTTGACACTTCCCTGTGTCGGGGCACCGATGATGGCTGGTCACAGACGGCATTTCTGGTACCGTTCCAGCAGTCCTTCAGGGAGACGGGAACCTGGAATACAGGGGTCTGATCATATAGAGTGACAACGACAGTGGGCAAGTCAGTATTCACTACACACTCGCCTACTAGGCCCACACCTAGTTCCAGCAGAGCTGCTTGTACACCGTAGATGATGTCTGCTCTGCCACCGTCCGGTCGACCAATGTCCCGCATAACGCTGAATCCAGGCTCAGCAATCATGCAGGGGGTGTCAACCTGTCGGAAATAGTCACTCATATTATCATATGTCGTACCTCCTGTATCAACCATCACCTTCCAGGTTCCTTCTTCGACTGCAACACTCACTGTGCACGTCTCCAATCCCTGGGACTTCTTCTCGATGTTCAAGGGAGCCACCATCCGTCGGGTCGTCCACTGGTCCTTACTGAGACCACACACAAGAATAAGACAAAACACCGCTAAGAAACATTTGGTCAACTGAGGGATAAGCTTCCTGAGCCTGTAATGATCATAGCCGGCTACATCCATTAGCCTGGTTTTGACCAATGAGGACACTAGATCTTTCGAACATACCTCACATACCTCCGACGTCTGGGGAATCTCTGGCCGGTTCAATGAACGCTGTACCTTGCCATACCGCAAGTACTCATCCGCCTTCGCTCCAGACTCGTTGGTAGCCGTGAGTAGTGTAAAGTGTGACTAGAACCGCGCGCACCACCTGCCAGGTGGCACTCAGGTGAGTGGCACCCGACAGGTGGCGCGCAGGTGTCTAGTCACAAGGGGTTTTTTGGGATTTTCCCGGAAGTTTGGCGCGTTTCGAACGCGTGTGAGCGTCCAGTGTTTGGGTATGTGGTCAGGAAAGAGAGTAAGTTATGTTGTTGGATGCAAGGTGGTGCGCGTCGTCGTCGTCGCAGAGGGTTTGGGAGAGGGAATTTCCCGGAATTTTAGGCGCGTGTCGGACGCGGTCTTGAGTGGTGGGTGAGCAGGTGCAGCCCCTCGCTCTAGCCACAAAGGGAATTTCTGGGAAGACGTATGAAAATACAAGGATAAGAGTGGAATATGAGGAAGGAGTAAATGAATATGTATGTGTGTGTTTGTCATAGACTTAATCCTGTGTGACGATGATCGTGAGTAGAGGTTGAGGGGATGCAACATAGTGGATATGTTGTTTGGGGAGGGGGGAGGGAGAGGAGATCCCCCATACCTGAGAGGAACGCCTGGACATCCATTAGCTTCCCCTACAGGAAGTCGTAAGTGGGAGAGGAGGGTAAGAAAGCACCCTCCTGCGGAAGTGACCCATTTCGTCTTAAAGGGTTTTCAATGTTCATCCCACGGCGGGTCCCCATACACTGTGGATTCGTTAAGGAGGAGCGAGGTACATACTCCTGCCGACAGACAGACCCGCACCTGCCAACCAGCAATCACTCCCACCCTGCAGCCCCCCACCGCTCCCATACCATCAACCATTGTTCTGTGCAAACCCTTTTAGTATGTGTAAGCTATATCGTAACGTGATCAACATGGTGAGAGCAATAACGAGGGAAAAGTAAACACATTATATAAATTTATTTCTTTATTAAACACTTAAGCGATTTACAACGATAATAATAATAATAATAATAATAATAAGACTTCTTCTCGGTGGTTTAGCTAGCAGACAGATGAAGAAAGGCTTTCATTCAGTCCATCGAACCTTCCCGACACGCTAGTCAATCAGTCAATCTGTAGAAAGGGGAAAAGGTTATAAGTTTTGTTGTTGTCAATGTTGTAAACATAAATACAGACATTATTATGTTCATCATTCAATCCTAACATAAAGTATTACTCACCGCAGTATCATCCTACCCAACTTCGTCACACAGCGTTTCACACTCAGCATCACTACCGTTTAAGCAGAATGTTTGCTTACACACAGGCATTTTCATCTGAGCGTAATTGAATTTCAACACTTTTTCATCATTCTTGCGAAAGTGACCATATTTAAACGCTTCATCAAAGTGAAGCAGGGCGGCCTCTAAGCCTAGTCTGCAAAAATGATATGCAAAATAAACGGCGTAATTCCCACAGAAGTAACTATTCAAGGATTGAATCCTTTTCTTCATAATATATAGGGTATAGTCTTGGAAGTAAGACATAAACTCTTCGAAATATCTTGAATAAGATCCTATTGCAGGATTAGGCATAGCTGTCTAGTATAACTATCTCGCTTCTACCTTCATCCTTATTTACATAGAATGTTATCCAATGGCCCATTTTATTACGAGAACCAGAGTCCAAAGTGTTCATTATGAACACCACAGGTCTTTTTTTATGTATTTTTATCCTTATTTTCCGTACGTCATCAGCTAGGAAACATCCTAGATAGTCTACCCTAGCACCTAAATTACTTCTGATAGCCTCATTTATTTCCAAACAATTCATATTAGTATTTTATCCTCGCGTATCGCAAATAACGCGACGATCCGCGTTAATGCTGATCACACCTGTTGTAGAGCCGTAAACTAGAATGACTTTATTTCTAGCCACTCCGCGTTTAAATTCCAAAGCGATCCGCAGATTACCACTTTTTTCAATCGGGATGGTGTCATCGATATCCTCGGGTTGTAAATTAAAGGCCAGTATGGTTCCACCACTCACATATGTGTCATAAGATAATATATTGTCTTTATCGAAGCCTAAGGCTTGTAATGCTGTGTAATACAACTTGGCGCAGTTATGAGGGAAGTCGCACCCAATATTGACAATATTAGTGCTATTCTGCGATATTAATACTTTACTAAGCTCGCAGTTTTCCAAATAAAGCGGGTTGCGATTATATGCACCAGACACCGCCTCCATATCAAGGATGATCATATATAAATGTTCTGGTATAACAGTCCCCCACGGCTGGTCCATTGTTATAGAGCACTGACCTGTGCCCAATATATAAGTTTTGTATAAAGTTTTATTAAAAGTATACGTAATAGGAGAGTTGTTCTGCACCATGGCTTTATTAATGGCTACTAATCCTTCAGGGTATGGCAATACCCGATCCACCCATAGACGTGTAGACTTGATATTATATTTAAAATTAGCGTGTTCATTATCGCTGAGTATAAGCCACTTATCAGGTTGAAGTTCGAGCCTCACCCTGATGTCCACATTATCCAAAACGTATTCACTAACGGATGTGACATCCAGCATTAGTTTAAAACAAGTATTCACACCACTCGTTTTCATATCAGTCATCCGCTGCTCCTCACTAGCCGAGGCATTAGTGAAATAACCAGCTTCAATTTTACCAGGATCGACTCGGTTAAAAAACTGTGACAGTTTATCATAGCGGTTAGCCTTACACCCAGAAATCGTAGATAATAACTTTACGTATGACCAGAATGAGAATAATGAGCTGGTTTCAACTACTGTTTCGTTTAAATACACAATAGCGGATTTGAATAGAGTTTGCGATAATCCATTCACCAACGATGCGTTTTTAGCATCTCCTAAAGGCGTTATTCCATCTTCTTCGGTTAGATCAATAGACAACTCCAAAGCTATAGATGATAAATCCACCAGTTGACCATTCACTCCCTTGATGATGAATTCCAGATAAGTGTCTGTAAACTTATTATTGACCCCAGAATTCACAGGTAATACATCCACCGTTTGTCTGCTGGCAATTGTTGATTCTACCAATCGAGGGGAAAATACTTTAGGAAAGGCTTCACTAACAGCAGCAGTATAGTGTTCTAATGGCACCTGGAGGCCCAGAGCGTTATATCCGGCCATGTTCGCGCTTTAGACAACACCAGCCGAGTGAGAAGAAGTTATGACAACACATAATTATATTTCGCTTTAGTAAAACGTTTGATGTTTACTAATTTTTTTGTTAGTTTATTCTTTTTCTGCACTCTTCCGCCTATCATTTGCTTCCCCACTCCTTTCAATGTTTCAATTCCGCGTTTCTTAAGAGATTGTTTGAAAGTTTGTTTGTCATTATTAATATCGTCTAGTACGTTCTGCCCCAAGCTAAGCGCAGCCGGGGCCAGAGTCCTCATGATAAAGGGCGCAGCTCGACGCGCTATCCCGCTTAAAAAGGAAAATATTCCTCCTCCTCGCGTATAACGTCTACTGCTGTTGAAAATCCGTATATCATCAGTCCCACCACCTCTAGGAGGGGTTAACAGAATGTATAATTCCTCAACAGAGGGGGGAATAAAGGGGACACGCATTTCTCCGCTTGTTTCAGACGAATGAGGAGTGGCGGGAAAGCGTTGGTGTTATATACCTCCTGCAACGGGGCGTACATGCAAGACTGCTATGGTGCACCCACGTTCATCGAAATGTATTGGGTTACCATCTTGATCCCTAATAGTGATGCTGACGCTATCTATCATGTTAATGTTAAGACGCACATATAGTTTTTTATTGTTGCTGTTATCACTTCCATTTAGGGAGATTACATCCAAAATATTTACAGACTGGTTTCCATATCTAGTAGAAGAGATTCTATCGCAATAAACACACAGAATATCAACTCCTCCTCTAGGCATTGGCGGGAATAGGCATGTGTTAACTACACTCGAGGTATACTGACGTTTTGCGAATATGTCCTATTCTATTCCTGGAACTACGCCCAACACTTTCCCAAAAGCGGTTCCAAATGATAATGTAACTCTACTGATGTTTTTATGCCCCGTTGCAGAGCTAATATTCTCCATCACTAATCACAGTAGTGAACTTGTTTCGATTGGAGGAAGAATCATATTTAATAAAATGCGTTCCATATTTAGCTGAAAATTGTTTTAATGACTTTCCTAAAAAACTCAGTTTAGCATTACTTGAAAATATGGACTCTATTTCTGTATTAATCGTGGTATTAATTTCTTTTATAGTTCCGGCTAAAACATCAGATGATAATAAATGCTTTGAATGCATGTATTTCCCCTCGCTCACTTTCTCATACGTAACGCCTACACGTATATATGCCTCGGGATTATCACGCTTAATAACGTAATGTGAAGTGGGGAGGAGTAATTTTTGTAGACACATTTCATAACTCCTCCTGGGATCTAATTCTAGCTGGTTAAACAATCGATTTTGGAAAGATGCGGGGATGTTATTGGGGAATAAATGCGTATCTGATACGCTGGTGGCGTATATCACGTGAGTGTCCATCGCTCTATCTCCTTAGACTGCTTTTTGTCTAGTAAAGCCATCTACACATTACACGCTCATTTATATACACTCACCTGCTAATATACGATCCAGGAAGCATTCCTTTTACTGTGAGGATCAATCTTGACAGTTGCCTTTCTCTTAACAGATGGAGGTTCATACACTTGACTGCTTGCCGTAGTATTACGGAATAAATCTCGCGATGTAGATGTTAGTGTGAAAAACAGTTGAGCAATGGGGAGTTTATCCAGTAAAAAAACAGATTTAAGCACAGTCATTTTATGTATAATGTCATTAATTATATGTATGCCAGATACTGGAGCCAATACATTTCCATTCAGATCCCAACGAACGATTCCGGTAGCATCATAATGGTTTAGCAAGGATCTTGCATATTCGTGATCTCTCACTTTCAACTTCAAATCTATTAAATGTTTTATGGAAGGGTTGGTATGCAACAGTGGAGGAGGAGGTGGTTTGACAGTAAGATGTTGAGCAACCGCTTTCACAGTGGGGTAAGCAGGGCTGTGTGCAGCTTTCCGGTTGTCCACTATTTTACGAGGTACGAGATAAAAGGCTTTCATTTTACTTACTGAACAACCGTGTAATTAAACTAGCTGCTATTGGTAAAATAATGGATAAAATACTGCCTCCTCGTTTGCTGGTTAATATCCGTTTCTTAGTTGTCACAGAAGGTTTCTTACAGGCTAGTGACCGAATAAGCAATTTATATTTTTTCAACTTTTTAACGACCTTGTCAGGCACGGGCAATTTTTTTTTTTAAAAGTTATTAAAAATTTCTGATAAACAATTTATATGTGGTTTCTTCAATTTTTCAATCAACTGCTTTCTCGAGGAATACTGAAGTTTTGATAATAGTTGGATCAATTCCTTGTATTTATAAACTAAGGGCTTCTTCATTATAAATGTAATATCTCAGCAGCATCAATCCATTGATCGAATGATCGATCATAACCTGCGTACCTAACTTTATACTGAAGCTTGCCAGAGACTCTGCGTTGCCCCACTACCTTTTCAATATTAAAGGTTTGAGGCAAATGTGTTGGTGTTAATTTTTGTTTATAGAAGCCACCATCAATTTCTTCCCCATTCAGATCTTTTAGAAAGTATAAAGGGATGTGTTGTCTCCGATCAATACGTGTAACTGTAAAGATCTCTCGGGTGTTCTGCTGCTTAAACCCTTTCTTAAACTTGGAAATGCGATCAGATAGAGTGATGCGTACTGTATCACCAACACTCAATCGAGGAATGACAGCTCTCTTTGATTTGCTCGGGCTTTTATACATTAAATCAAATTGTTTGGCATGTTCGCTGGGCGAGGATAGAGCGTGCACCTCCGCAGGGGTCTTCCCCTTCAATCCTCTGTGTGGGGTTAAATTATATGTTTTCACAATATCTGGTAGAGCCTGCATGTATTTTAAAGTGTTGCGCGCCGTCATAAACTTGTAAAGTTTACCTTTTAAAGTACGTATGAACCGCTCAGCGATTGAAGCTTTAGTCTCCTGAGAAAATACGCTATATAACTGTACTTTCCTTGCTGCCAGCATTTTTTTCATAGCGGCGTTATAAAATTCTCCACCTCGATCAGAATTAATTTTGCGCACTCCCTGAGAATGAGGTGAATCTAGAATTAAAGCTAGAGCATTACTGGTGCTTTTCCCATCCTTAGCGCGTAAGGGTACTACTTGGGCGTACCTGGAGAAAATATCTACACATACGAGTAAATATTTCACTCCTTCATTATGTTTGTCCAATAAACTCATCTCGGCCAAGTCTATAGCTTGAAATAGTCGTGGTTTAGGGCTTAACACCCGACGCCGAGGGAATTTATGTGGTTGTAAATAATGCAACGTATAGGAGTCAGAGCTTTTCAGATAGTCCTTTACATCGGCTAGAGTTATACTAGAGTTAATTAATTTGGCGGCCTTATACAATCTCTGTACCCCTCCAAGCCCTCCGCTAGATGAGGGGTCGTTATATACTCGTTCCAGTACATCTTCCTTGCTCACCATTGGTAAACTATCTCATAGGGCGGTTCGTGAACAATAATACCGCGTAATATTATCGTAGATGGAGTGTTCGAGCCCAGATCTACTAGCAAATAGCCATAGGGTTGCTAATAACTTGCTTATATAACTCTACAAATTTCTTTGAATCCACTTTCCCAAATATTTGTCGTCCGAGTGTTTCAATTTGTGACAGGTCTCGTGATTTAACCAATATGAAATGAGAAGCATTTAAACTAATATTCCTAGAATATTTACCAGGAAAAAATATATTTTGAGTAATCAATATGACGGAAACCGTGAAATGTCTGCCCCTAGTAAACATGTCTGATACGATTTTTGAATTCGCAGACTCTGTAAAAAGGTCGTCGTAGATTACTAAGATATGCGAGTCATTATCTACTCGCTCTTCCACAGGATCAATAATGGTTGAATGCTCGATCAGCTTCCCTTTAATTTGTGGATCTGATCGTAATTCAGAGTAACCTCCTCCGCATATGATTATTGAGGAGAACTTGTGTTGATACTTCCTTACAAGTTTACTGCACAAGTAGGATTTTCCGCTGTTTGAATAACCAGCAATAATAACACGAGATGGTTCTCTGAAAATATCTAGATGTTCCTCATGGATTATATCATAGGAACTGTCCATGATTAATGCTTCGTTAAGACTGCTAAAAACTAAGGAACTGAGGTGGTATTATACAAACATAGTCATTTACAGGTGTTTATTCACATATTTTATGTACAGCAACAACATCATTTTTAAACTAAACATAGTTCTTTTAGTTCACAAACAATAATATTAAACAGCATAGTTCTTACAGTTCACAAACAATAATATTAAACAGCATATTTTTTTTTAAAACTAATCATAGTTCTTACAGTTCACAAACAATAATATTAAACATCCTATTCATTTAGTATACAAAGTTCTAGACATATTGGCATCCATCTTAATACTACCTAACAATTGTACAACATAAAATCTAGCGAGGGTTGAATAGTTTCTGAGCTGTAGCATCGCGTTTGCTCCAGGGACGGAATATTGGGTAGAGTCTCTGTGCTTGCTCTACTTCCTCCTCCTCCATAAACACTTCTTCTTCCATCTCCTCCTCCTCTCTCACTTCTACATCCATCTCATCATCATTGTTATTGGGAATATCAGGATGACCATACGCTAGGGACTGTGTGGGGCTTAAAATATAACGTTTATCGTCAAATGCTGACAAACCTCTGCAGGTAGTGCGACATGTACAAATCTTTCCTTGCACGTTGCGTATAGATCTCGACACATACCTGATTGAAGTGTTTGTTTCAAGAGTGTGTTGAAATGAGTCATGTGAGAGTTTCTCTTGTAGGTGGTAAGGTACGCCCTTACACTTACAAGTGTGCTCCCCATCATGAGTGGTGAACGAATATGTTTTAGGTCTGAGAGCAATTAACTGGTTAATAATCTTAGAGCCTATTTCAGACTTGAGCAATCCTAGTTCACCTTCTCGCGCTTTAGAGTAGGATGGATGTGTGTCATTAAAATTACTAAAATCCATACAGTCGAAGAGCGGAGACTTATTCAACTCTTCAAACACATCCTGACAGTCCAGTTTAATGATGAAAGAGTCTGTGTCTGTATATAACAGACTCGCTTTATCCCCATACGCAGGTTTGACAACATCATACCAGAACTCATAGAGTCGCCTCTTAGCAATTTGAAGTATATGATAACCCAGATAGGTAGGAGTGTTGACTAGGAGAGACTTCTGCTTGATAGTACATATCACACGATCCTTACTTAACAAAAGACTCCGCTTGAAGAATGGGTTTCGAGCATGTTTCAGGAAATGACTACGATCTGTGACCAAATAGTGTTTGTTCCCATATTTAGATACATCTGTGAGACTCTTTCCATATATAGAGTTTGATGCGAGTTTGAAAGCCTTTTTTTTTATCGCGCATTTGGTACTGGCTCGTTCACGAACATTGGTTTCAATGAAGTCTTTAAGGTAACTCTCCTGCTCGAATTCGTAGATGTCGTGAACTTTAGCTACTTCTAATCCAATGCGCATGAGCAACTGTAACAAGTCCAGACTAACGAGGTAGTCTTTCTGAGGAAGATGAGAAGCGATTAATTTAGTGTTGTTTTTAGGCAGCCCACGACTTTCTTCTGTGAGAATATTCTTACTGTAGGGTGAAATGTGTTCCTCGGTAATGCAAGTATGGGAAAGAACTAGGGGCAGTTCATCTGTATACCTAGCTACCTCCGGTCGGACCTGCAGTGTATCACACAACACCCAATATCCCTTGGACCCATCACATGGGATATTCTCCAAGCCTTGCTCTAGCAGCACGTCACGCTCATCGTGTGTCAGTTTCCGGATCCCGCCCCGAGGGAGTAGTTCAGTCATACACGCCCCGTAAAGACTATTAAAATCTAAGTAAATGATGTAGCTACTATCTTCCCCTAGATCTAAGCCTGTGTGCCTGTTCTCCACATTCGTGTACTGTCTCGTCACACTGGTGAACCCACCTCGGAGATTCCGACGAAGTAAATCATATAACAATGGGTCTGACACAACATCAAGTTGAACTTTCGATTTAAGCAAGAATGCATCCCAAGCAAATGAGGGTAAAGAAATGTAGTGTGAAATGTCTAATTTGTAGAGAGCAAGCATGGTGTCTCGCCAGACTGTGAACACATCAGCTAGCAATCCTGTGTCCACTTTGAGGTAAAGGAGTAGATACTCTCCTATGTTACGACATTTAGCCAAATCAAAAATTTCTAAGGCTTGTTTATAATCTGTTTCTGACAACTCTTCGTCTTTTAGTGTATTGTAAAACTTATCGCGAGAAGGGAGTTGTGGTTCATCTAACACAGACATAGAGGATAAATAATCATAGCAGAATGATTGTTTACCCTTGAGTAGTTTTGGGATGGCCGCTTTATTTACCCCTTTTAACATAGTCAAAGTGAATGTGGTAGGTTTCCCACTATCAATATGATCCTTGGCTATTCTTCCTAGCGAGCCGTTGAGAAGGGCTAAACTATCCAAAAATCTTAAGTTGTTCACATCAACTTTCATAAATTTAAATCCATCCTTAGCTAATATATCTATTTCACTTCCTGGTCTATATCTCATCTCGTTTAAGATTACTCCTAAATCATAGGAAGCGTTGTGTGAAAAAGTGTATAGGAACTTGTATGAATTTATACATTGCAAATTACATCTATCACAGTAAGCTGCTTGATAATTGTGGAATCTTACTGTGTGGTCGTGATGACGGACTTTGATTACATCTTCTCCGTTAAAAGGTACATCACAGAATTCACAGGCTGTTTTTGTCTCAAATAGTGCCTGCTGTTGCTGAGACATGTGAAGTTCATAGGATACTATCCCCTTCTTGATTCGTGCCCATGACGCTTCTAGCGTGGTTATAAAGTGATTAGCCGCATCTTTACCCAAATAAGTATCTTTCTCAACAATATTCTTCTGTCTGTTAATGATGATGTACGCATACGCCACTGCGTTGTGACGTGTTTCTATCATTCCCTTAGGGTTCGAACGGTCTAACATGCACTCAAAGTCATAAAAGCACATGTGACTAGGACCATATCCCCGTCCATAGTTACGGAAAGTAATCTTCCTCTCTGGTGGGTAGAATTTGAGAGTTTGATGTACTTTGCATGTACTTTCATGACTCTGCATGCTATCTGCTGGGAGTGATATCAAACAACAATGACAAAAGCTCTGATGACTTGGGATGCGATCTCCATGTCCTCGCATATTACGTACATATTGGTTAAAATCCTTAATTAATACTAAGTGTTGAGCTTCCAACATCAGCAATGGTATGACATCTGTATATCCTCCTCTTCCCTTCCTAGCTAGTGTAATGTAGTGTCGTTGTTGTCGTCTAGCATTTTCATCTCTTTCTAGTGAATAGATGAATATACTGACTTTATTCATTTTCTCTACCTTGTGAATATCCTCGAATGTTACTGCAGAATTGACATCTGCTGGCCATTTCATGTGTCTGAGACACCAACTAGCATTCACAGATCTAGCGCGAATATTTTCTAGGTGCATCCCCTTAGCTAAACATTTATAAGCTGCAACACACTGCATAAGGCAAATATCAGCCTCTCCCTCTGGATTGAAAACCAATTTTTTCCCACGCAAGCCTTCAGGATAGTCTACATGCGAGCCTAATCTTATCGGGTGTTCAATCCGACCGCAGTAATGTAAAACCCGGTGAGCCGCTCAACCAAGACATTGGACCTCTCCTTCGCTTCCAGATACTGGGATATTTTCCCGGTCAATTCGTCAGCCCAAAAATCAATGAGAGTTTCTACTTCCTCGAGAGTAATTCTTTGCCCCTCACCTCGTATGGGAAAGCCATCGTTATTTATAGGATCCAATAGATTATCCTCCCCGTCTTGTTGTACATTTAAATTCCGCACAATTAGAGTGATGTCTGGGTAAATTAGGAGGAATGGGTGTTGTGGAGAGAAAAGGGCGCGTATCTCATTAATGAAAAAATCCCTGTATGTTCGCAGATAGAGACCTGGGGAGGTGTTAACATGTTCTGGTATGGAGAATGAAAGCCGGACATAACTGCCGTTATAGTTATCAATTCGATCCAGTAGCTGAGGTTGAATTTCTAGGGCAGGTGGGGGAGAGGGGGAGAGAGGTAGCGGTGGTGATGGGAGAGGGCTGGGAGGGGTGGGGGGTGGTGATAATCCCCCTCCGAGAAGAATGGGCGACAGTGCCTGGTCAGCTATTACGCCAGACGGTGCTAACAAGTCAGAATTGACAGACGCTTGCGGGTCAAGGTCACGGTCTGCTGAGCTGTCGTCTGAGTCACTGTCTGTGATGAAAATGGTATGGTTCTCACCACTGCTGCTGCTGCTGCTGCTGCTGCTGTCATAGCTGTCGCTGATTGATTGGGGTATGGGGCTGGGGGAGGAACGGGGGGTTGAGTGAGCGCGTGAACGAGTCCTCCCCTCCCTGTGAGAGCCGGAAGTGGGCACAGTCTGCCCTGCTGTGTCACTGCCGCTGCTCTCAGCGCTGGTGGATGCCAAATCTATGCACAGCGGATGTGTCGTCTGTAAAAAAAAGAAAAACATATTATCTCTAGAATGAATGAAAGCATATATATCTCTAGAAAGAATGAATGCATGTATATATATATTATGAGGTTAGGGAACAGACTAGTGGGAATTATTATGTTTAGGAAATAGACTGAAATCAGACAGTATTAACTTACTTATGTCCTGGTGAAGGGGTTGAGCAGGTGAGTGGGTATGAATTCGTAACATCGTGTTAACAGGATGAGATATGGTCTCGTAGCCCCCCATCTGGCGGCGTGGCTGAGCCTGATGAAGGGGCGGGGGGTGCCCGCGAGTGAGATCTGCTCTCCTTAGCTCAGTGTGTGAGGAATGGGGTATAGGCTCGATGACGTCGATCTGTTCCCTCCGTCGATTGAGGTAGGGATTATAACCTGAAATGGAATAAATGATATTCAGCATGGGTGAATGGGGAAAATATGTTTATTATGCATGAGTGTTCGCTTGCAAGTGGATGAAATACAGATATGAGAAGTGTATTTTATATGCTACCTATGTTTATGTGAAGTTTCATTCCGACGATGACCTCCTCGAGGGGCAGGTGAGCAATAAGGACACTTCACGGTTTTGTAAACTGAAATTGGAAAGAACATATTTAACTGTGTGGAATGTAATAGCCGAATGAGAAAATATTCTCACACTATAGTAGTTTACACACGCGATATTTCACCTGTGGATGCCATAAAATGAACTGTGGAATATTAAATATGAATAACACTCACGGTTATCACAGAAAATCTGCTGACATCGCTTGCATTTGATGTCGTAATGTCCTAGGGGCGGTTTTTCACAGCTTGCGCATTGCAGCCGACACACTTGATTCGGTGATGGAATATAAAACACTCCGCATTTCATGCAGGCTGTAGAGCTTAGCCTTTCCATGACACGGAAGCTGTATGGTGAGTGTGTAGCGGATGAAGTCTCGCAGTGAACTGGCGGCGCGTTTGTGTGTGAGGGGAGTGAAATGCACCGGGTCAAATGAGAAGTGATTGATGGCTGACAGGTGTGGGTCTGTCTGTCGGCAGGAGTATGTACCTCGCTCCTCCTTAACGAATCCACAGTGTATGGGGACCCGCCGTGGGATGAACATTGAAAACCCTTTAAGCCAAATGGCCCCACTTCCGCAGGAGGGTGCTCTCTCGCTCTCGTACCCTCCTCTCACACTTACGACTTCCTGTAGGGGAAGCTAATGGACGTCCAGGCGTTCCTCTCAGGTATGAGGGTTCACCTCTCCCCTCCCCAAACAACATATCCACTATGTTGGATCCCCTCTCATCCTCTACTCACGATCATCATCACACGGGATTAAGTCTATGACAAACACACATACATATTCATTTACTCCTTCTTCATATTCCACTCTTATCCTTGTATTTGCGTCCGACACGCGCCAAACTTCCGGGAAATTCCCCTCCCAAACCCTCTGCGACGACGACGACGCGCACCACCTGGCATCCAACAACATAACTTACTCTCTTTCCTGACCACATACCCAAACACCGGACGCTCACACGCGTCCGAAACGCGCCAAACTTCCGGGAAAATCCCCAAAAAAACCCTTGTGACTAGACACCTGCGCGCCACCTGTCGGGTGCCACTCACCTGAGTGCCACCTGGCAGGTGGTGCGCGCGGTTCTAGTCACACTTTACACTACTGCCGTGGGTGCTTGCACACAAGACCTCTCTTCATGCTCAGTTGCCTCTACCATCATTACCGTATGTTCCTCGTCGGGAGAAGAACCAGGAGACTCTGCTATAATGCGGTTGATCTGCGGGTGAGAAGAAGGATTAAACACATTTAATTCCGAACCTGTCCATACCTGGATATTACCACTGCCTGCTATCACCTCTGACCTTGCTGTTTCGGCTGACTCGTCCGCGACCTTGGGAAGATTGATGCTCCAATCTGTCACCAAGTCGTTGGCTAGTACCACGTCAATCCCTGCTATAGGGAGGGTATCGACTACTGCCAACGCACATGTGCCGCTGAAGTAAGGCGAGTCGAGATGTACTGGCACTAAGGGGGCGATGTACTGCATCCTGGGAAACCCAACCAGGACTACCTCTTGTCTCCCATCCACACTCACTCCCTCGGGTAACGAGCTTCTCACGATCAGGGACTGGGCTGCTCCACTATCTCTGAGCACTACAACTGATCTACCAGTATGATCACTCGTTACATACCCGCTTGAAGTGTGAGGGGCGAACAAACTTGGTTCTTCCTGCATAGTCGTCGACTGGCTTCCTGCTGGTGGTGGTACACAGCTCATCATCATCACCTCCCTACGTGCGCCGTTACCTCTTCTGCCTCGGCACATAGCAGCTACATGCCCTTTCTGCCCACAAGTCCAGCACACCACATTCCTCCTCGGACTCCGGTGTTTCGGACTGCTAGGACTGGTCCTTCGAGGGCTACTTGGGGGCGTCTTCTTAGCGCTTCGTGGGACGGGGGTCTCTTCTTCGTCATGAGGTTTGTCAAACCGACGTTGGTAATTCCTCGGGACGTACTTAGCAGAAGGCCTATGCGTTAGGATGTATTCCTCAGCCATGGTGGCTGCCGCACTCAAGGTCTCCACCTGCTGCTCCTCTAAGTACGTCTTCAGGTCTCCAGACAAACAATCCTTGAAGTTCTCTAACAGTATGAGCTGCTCGAGGTCTTCTTTGGTCTCCACCTTCCGAGAGGCACACCACTCCTGAAAAAAGTCGCTCCTTGATTGTGGCGAATTCGGTGAAGGTGTGCTCTGAGGTCTTTTTCAGGTTCCTGAACTTTTGCCTGTAAGCCTCAGGTACCAACTGGTAAGCCATGAGCACCACTTTCTTCACCCTGTCGTAATCGCCAGAGTCGTCAAGGGACAACGTGGAGTAGGCGACTTGGGCCTTCCCAGTCAAGACTGACTGTATCATGATGGCCCAATTCTCCCTCGGCCACTCCAAAGAGGCTGCGACTTTCTCGAAGGCCGTGAAGAACTTTGAAACTTCCCTCTCGTTGAATTTTGGGACCATCTTGACGTTCCTTACTGGATCGAAACCACTGGTTTCCATCGTTGGTCTCCGACCACCTAACCGCAATACTTCTAGTTCATGTTGTCTCTCTCTTTCCTCTCTGTCTCGTCGTTCTTGCCTGTCTCGTTCTTCTCTTTCTCTTTCTCGTTCTTCTCTTTCTCGTTTTTCTTCTCTTTCTCGTTCTTCTCTTCTTTCTTCTCTTTCTCGCTCTTCTCTCTCTCGTTTCTCTTCTCTTTCTAATTCTAAACGCCTTATCTCTAATTCTTTTCTTAATCTCTCTCTTTCCATTTCTTGTCTCTCTTTTTCCATTTCTAATTTCTTATCTTCTCTCTCTCTCGCTTTCTCTTCTCTCTCTTTAGCGATTTCTAGCTTTTTCCATTCTATTTCACGATGGATCTCTAGTTCACGCATTTTCACAGTAAGCACACTTATATTTAGTTCACTTTCATCACTTTCGACATCACTGCTCTTGCCTTCCTTTTCAATGGAAGCTATTTCCTCACCCTCCTTTATACTAGGAGTCTCGCCTTCCTGTTTCTCTGCCTTCAAATGCCGGTGAACCTTGGACAAGATCTCCACACGGGAATCACTGGCACGGATCTTTATCTCCAGGTAGGCACTGACTAGTACAAGTTCCGGTTTGCTCAGATATTTTAATCTGGCAAGACAGTCCTCTCTGTTCAGAAAAGCCTGAACATCGTCCAGATCATCGATGGTAGCTTTTTCTGCCATTGTCACAGATGGAACACTTAGCACTTAACACACCGCTTTCACGTTAGCACTTAACGCACCGAGCACTGTTCTACGTCAATATTGCACTTTATCGCACCAAACACTGCACTTGCCAATATTGCACGTAATTACTTCGGGCACCGCACTACACTTAGCACTTAACACACCGCTTTCACGTTAGCACTTAACGCACCGAGCACTGTTCTACGTCAATATTGCACTTTATCGCACCAAACACTGCACTTGCCAATATTGCACGTAATTACTTCGGGCACCGCACTACACAATATTGCACTTAATCACAGCGAACACCTCGCTCTACAATATTGCACTGAATCACAGCGAGCACCGCATTTCACAATATTGCAATTAATCACAGCGAGCACCGCACTGCACAATATTGCACTTAGTCACTCTGAGCACCGCACAGGACGTATAACGTCCTAATCGTCACACACAGGGGGAATTATTTACAGGGATTACGCCACTTCACCACCCCTGTCAAACATACTCGACAAGGGGACGGATCCCGCTGGGGATGCCAATTATGTTACGGCCCTCTCGGGTCGCAACTGGGTTCTTACTCTGATGTCGTTTGAGGAAGGGTATCCGGCCCCAAGCCAGTAGTGGCTTTCAAGGGATGTGATCCGTAACGCAAGTAAATTAAAAGGGGAAGGGAAAGAAAGGCTAAAACTTAATATTATAATTAACACCTTCACCAATAAATATATATAAGAAGATTACACGGGGGGGGGGGGGGGGGGTATGAACACTATTATATACACTGTCGTCTTCTTCTGAAGACTCTTGCTCTTCACGGTGCCAGGCTCTCGGTGCTCTCGTGGCCTCACGATGAATCTTTCGAGAAGCTTGAGTCTACCCCGGCCACAGGCCAGCCAAAACACAGTTCCACTGGGGGCACCGCCGTGGAGGCCATCAACCACAAGTCCAGCAGATAGCTGGCAGGTTCCAAATCAGCCACGCTGGTTAGGCCACTCCACAAGCGATACTAGGGTAGCACCCTAGTCAGGAGCCTCATGTGATACCACAGATCACTCTCCTTTCCACGATACCCCACTGCTTAAGCGTCTCCACCAGTCAGTCCCGGGTATGACAATCCTTCAACTGCCGCTTCACTGGCAGGGTAACACCACAGTGTTCATCCGGGAGGCGACTCACAGCTGCTGCAGCAAAACACTTGGTGTCGAGATGGCTGCCTTGGGTAGACTGCCTCAACTTCCCTTACAGCAGTCCCAGGTCGACTCTGTAAGCAGACACGTCATCAATAATAGAGACACACTAGGACATGTCACTTACCGGCTCAGACCCAAACGCCCACCTATTCACTCCATAGATGGCGTTACTGTCTGAGCTTCACCTCACTAGAGGTCAGCAGCGGCTGTGTTGTGAGCTGAACAGGACTGGAAACTGGCCCTGGTGGCCAGTACACCTCGTCCTCACCAGGTGTCATCGTCCATTTGGAGGGGGTTTCGGGAGCTGACCCACAGATGGCGTGGTCGTCACTGCTCCAGGCTCGGACGCTGGATTCGGGTCCGTAACAGTTGCTGGTTGTGGGTTCCCTCCTCACACTGGGGATGATGTGTTGGGAGCTGTGTTTTCCTGGTTTTCTCCTCTCACCCAGTGCTTCTTTCTTGCTTCTGCAGCCATGGCTCTCTCCTCCCTCGTCATGTCCCTCTGCAGAAATATTTTTTTGAATTCTTCCACATATTGCAGGTGGTATGTATGTATGTATGTATGTATGTATGTATGTATGTATGTATGTATGTATGTATGTATGTATGTATGTATGTATGTATGTATGTACGTATGTATGTATGTATGTATGTATGTATGTATGTATGTATGTATGTTTGTACTCCCAACACCACCACCACTCCCAACACCACCAACACTCCCAACACCACCAACACTCCCAACACCACCACCACTCCCAACACCACCAACACTCCCAACACTCCCAACACCACCAACACTTCCAACACTCCCAACACCACCAACACTCCCTACACCACCAACACTTCCAACACTCCCAACACCACCAACACTCCCAACACCACCAACACTCCCAACACCACAACTACGAGGAAATCTGGCTCTAGTTTAATATGGGCCTAAACCACACGTGTATCAGGTACACGACAATAGCTCTTGCGCCATACTACCGCTGAGCCGTGTTTGCCTTGTTCTTCGATCGAAGACGTTAGTGACCACGAAACAATGCAGCTTCAGTTCAGTGGAGATACTTTGAGTCATGCCTTAACTCTCCAACTTCTACATTAGTTGATGTGAAATAATGCTGTGACGATTGAGTGTAGTTAGAAACTTTAATTAAAAAACTGTGTGGATAAACAAAGGAGCCGTTGGTGTAAGGGCACTGGTGGGCAAGGTTTAATTGGTGGGCAAGGGGGAATGTACCTAAATGTGTTAATAAAAAAAAGTAAAGCCACTAGTACGCACAACGTTTCGGACAGGTCCTTAATCTAACATATAATTTTAAGTAGGTAAATTCTAGCAAAAATTTATAGTGATAAAAGGTACATTGCAAGAAAAAAATGAGATGAGAAATTAGTAGGTATATTAAAGCACATCGGTAGCTCTGATTGATTGCATTGACAGCTTGATTGGTAATTTAACAAAGATTAATAGGCACAATACAGCATATTGATAGCACATATAAGAAGACAGCAATGATCACAATGGTATAGTTGTTTGGATTAGGTACATGAAGATTGGGGGATTGCATAGCACTAGATACAGTGCAGTTTTAAAGCACAAGGTAGGAAACTTAGAAGATGTAATTAGGTACTAGTTTTTGAATAAGGCAAAAGTTGGACAGCTTTTCAATTCATTAGCGAGTGAGTTCCATAGACTGGGTCTATGGAACTCTTTGCATTGAGTTTTTTTTTTTTTAATTTTGCCCCGAGGGGCGAGTTTATTGGGCAGCGCCACTCATCTTTTGAGTGGCGCTGCCCAATAAACTCGCCCCTCGGGGCAAAATTTAACAGATTAAGCTTGACTCTGGGGAATATCAAAGAGATATTTATTTCTCGTGTGGTGATAATGGATCCTATTACATCTGTCCAGGGAGAGTTTCAGAGCAGGGTTTGCATTTAAGAACAAAGTTTTGTAAATGTAGTTGACACAAGAGAATGTGTGGAGTGAGTTTATGTTTAGCATGTTAAGGGATTTAAACAAGGGGGCAGAGTGTTGTCTGTAAGCAGAGTTTGTTATTATTCTGATAGCAGATTTTTGCTGGGTGATGATGGACTTGAGGTGGTTTGCAGTGGTTGAACCCCATGCACAGATACCATAATTAAGATAGGCATAGATTAGTGCATAATATAGTGAGAGGAGAGCAGAGTTAGGTACATTAAATCTGATTTTGGAGAGTATACCAACTATTTTAGAGAATTTCTTAGTTATGTGTTACATGTGGGTGCTGAAGTTGAGTCTCTTGTCTAGGAATAGACCAAGAAACTTTCCATCATTTTTATTACTGATGTTAACATTGTCTATGTGAAACTGAATTGCATTTGTTGATTTGCTTCCAAATAAAATGTTGGTGGTCTTTTCTATGTTTATTGTTAGTTTGTTGGTTGATATCCAGAAGTGGACTTTTTTTAATTCATTATTCACAACATTATTTAATGTGTGTGGGTTGGGGTTAGAGTAGATGAGGGTAGTATCATCAGCAAACAAAAAGGGTTTAAGAATATTAGACTGCCCTGTGGCACTCCAACGGTTATTGGTAGAGTGGGAGAGGTTATATCATTGATGACTACACATTTTTGTCTATCACTAAGATAGGATTGGATATAGTCCAGGGAATGGCCTCGGATTCCATAATGATGGAGTTTACGTAAGAGGTAGTTGTGATTAACAGTATCAAAGGGTCCGTCTAATTACCAAAAACTACCCAAAGCTACACAAGCTTCACAAACCTTCCTGACATTACGTTAGTAATGAATAAATATGATATATCTACGCATTATAATGTTGGTGCTGAATGTACAACACGAAAAAACTTATTTTTAATCTGAAAAAGTATCTTTTTATAAAGAAATAAGACGAAAATAAAGAGCTGGTAACGCCAAATCAAGTCGATGATCCAAGTGACAATGTTTTGGAGCGACTAATCCAAGACACTTTGTTGCCTGGAGTGTGTTTGCTGGCATATCATCCTCTTGTACACACGTCACACTTCTCTGCTCAAATTGTCACAAATTGAAATAATGATATAAACTACAAGAATGCATAGTTACAATAATATTTAGCATAAATAGCCAGAAAACATTAAAGTTGTATTAAAAAATATGTGTCTGGAAGTGAAATTAACTCTATAGGACAATAGTTTTGTTATATAGATGCTGATGGTTATTCGCTGGTATGCCTTCGCTACTTGAACTACTATGCACTTATGTGCATATCTAGAGATTAGTTCAGAGTAAAACTATGTTTTTCCAAATTCTACATTTCATGCCATCATTATAGTAGATAATTATGTCGTATTTCTTCATTATTTATATAATGCAAGGAGGTTTTGGGGTATGACTGGGTAGATAAGGTTGGTTTTGGGTAAATACATGGACTCGCTCTGGGTGTGTGCAGAGCCGTACACATCAGCCAATCAATTGTGTAATTAACATGCATTCATATTAAAATTACATTCAATACCATCTTTATAGGGGTAAATATGTCATATTTTTTCATTACTTGTATAATGCTAGAAGGCCGGGGTAGCGTTGGGTAACTATATGGGTAAATACATGGACCCGCTCTGGGTGTGTGGAGTGCACCAGCCAATCAATTTTCTATTTAACATGCATTCATATTAAATTACTTTCAATACCATATTTATAGGGGGTATATATGTTATATTTCTTCATTACTTGTGTAATGCTAGAAGGTTTTGGGGTAGAATTGGGTAGATTAAATATGAACCTTAATATGTTCTAGACCATCAGAAATTCCGAAACATACAATATCTTTTCAAACATTTGTCATTAAAGAATATATTCTGAAAATAATCATGTATTTTATTTACCCCAAAATAGGACACGAATATCATAGTCTCATCCTGTGAGTAGTGGTTTATTTTCACCCCATACTGATCCCTTGAATAATATTTACATTCACTCCTCGCGTGATAAGTTCACGATCTTTTGAGTGCACGAAAAGATGTTTTAGAATTATAGTATTCAAATGTAATTAGTAGCGTATAGCTACTAATATAGCGTATAGCCAGGGGAGCCGGTCGGCCGAGCGGACAGCACGCTGGACTTGTGATCCTGTGGTCCTGGGTTCGATTCCAGGCGCCGGCGAGAAACAATGGGCAGAGTTTCTTTCACCCTATGCCCCTGTTACCTAGCAGTAAAATAGGTACCTGGGTGTTAGTCAGCTGTCACGGGCTGCTTCCTGGGGGTGGAGGCCTGGTCGAGGACCGGGCCGCGGGGACACTAAAGCCCCGAAATCATCTCAAGATAACCTCAAGATAGCTAGCTTTTAGCAGAACTACTACTGTACCAGTAACCAGTAAAACATTTTAATTAACATTTCAGATCAGGTAAGAATTGAGACCACAAAAATCCAGTAGCATTTCTGTCACATTCGTCTATAGTTGAACCATTAAGAATGCCTCTTAAATATCTCCCAAGCACACATGTTTGTGGAGACTAAAGTTATGATCAATAGAAAGCAACAAGGCCAGATGGGTTTATTGCACCATATATCACAGAGGACTTTTTACGTGAGCAGAAAGACATTCTCAGAATCTGTATCGTGGGAATGTGCATGTGTAATATTAGATAAGTGAGAAAATTAGGTCAGGAGTCAGTACATTAGACAGCAGAAGGTTAGAAAGGCGGGATCCAAGAGGTAACAGCTCGATCCTATGGGTACAAATAGCAAATACACAAACAATTCATTTCATGAGGATCCCAGGGATCCTGTAAATTACTATTCTCCCTTCTCATCCAATATTGTTCTTCGAAAGAAATTACTATCTATCTATCTCGTCCAAAGTTCATTAAATTTATTAGTTCAATATTTATTTATTTACATATTTGTTTGTGTTATATACAAGAAGATACATTGGATTTGTCAGAGTACATAACAGTGGTGTTCTTACATTATTGCAAAGCCACATAGTTTTGGGCAAGTGCTTTATCTAACAGGATGGGGGGGGGGGGCGTCTGGCGCCCCCCCCCCCTTCCCGGCAATTCAATGTTAACCGCATAGAATGTTACAGTATTACAATGTCATTTTACCCAAGGTAGCACTTTTACTAATGTAAGTCCCCATTGTTAGACTTATTCTCTGGAAGTTACACATCATTTCATTTACCCTTGATACACTTAGTAAGTTTAATATACAAGGTTATTCTCAGGATGTTAACCTTCAAGCCATTTTAATTAAACAAGTACAGTGTATTGTTAACTTACAGCGTTAATGTAAATAAGTTATTTTACCCGGGATAAAAGTTTTACCAATGGTTATTACCTTATAGGGATGTATGTACTTAATAAGGGAAAGTGATCACTAATTAGCCATTGTAATACCGATCCTTGGACAGCGTTGATTAGCTGGCCTTCATTTATAACAGCCACGTCTTCCATCCATAAGATGGGTGGTGTTGTGGGAACCGACCTGTGAGATTTATATTTATTTAATTTATATATATTTATATTTATGTTAATTTATATACTTCGATAGCAATTGGTATGATGATAAGTGGACTGTATTTCTGCAATAATCTCACAAATCGATCCTCTACACATTAGGGGGGGGGGTTTATATTGAATTTATATATATGCAGCCAATCAAACTACAGTATTAGACTACATACATTGAAGAGGTTCCTTATCTTATTTGTACAGCAGGCCTTAGTCCACCAGATATAACCAGGATGTAGACACCAAATTATCCTCTTTGAGGTAGCTTCCATCACCCAGTAACTGGTACACAAGCATGCTTCCTCGTCTTGACCTGTCAAAAGGGCGCTAGCTATGAAGCCAGAATCCTAATATATGACAGCTATATCAGAGAAAACACTGTACAAGGAACCATAAAGACCTAGGCTTAATTACCTTGTTTGAGTCGATCATTTGTGATCTAACCGGCTCACCCTATATCTACTGACATTAATGGCCATAAATGAAAGATAAACGGGTTTCGGAAAGACACTTCCCTTGAAATTGATGACAGCGTGTTGATGATGGCAGATCACTACTCTGATCTTCCATAACACTTCGTCCAAGAGAATTTATAGGAGCCGAATTTGCTCCACGACTCTGTGGTCTAACAACAATAACAATGGCTGACCCCTCCCTCCTCACTCACGCTACTGGTCTACATTGTCCAGATGACAGTAAGTGATAGAAGGGTCACATTTACTCTATTTTAATTCTGATAATTAAGTTAATTTATATGAGATGTTTTTATGATGGTAAAGTCCAAAGACTAATGTATTTAAGAATAATTCCCACCATAATAGGTGGTGAATTTATAATAGTATGTGGTAATGATATCCCATTTTCTATAGACGGAAATTCCACTACAAGTTACATTTTCTATGGGTTAACTTGTTTATACAACACAGCAATATTATCTGTCTGTATGATATTATTAAATGGTGTCGGATTTTCCGACATAATTCCCCAGGGGGCTGCTCACGGGTCGAAGTCCTATTTAGAACAGACAAACACCGATACTCCTCCTTCGAATTATTAGATTAATTTGATGTTAGTAGTTAGTAATCACACATTTGTGCATCTGTTCGTACAGGACGGATGTCCCGTACTAGAGTTGCAGGGGTTAGAAGTCTAATGCGATTTCATTTCCCTGTTAACTCTTGAAAGGCTAATATTCAAGCCTAAATACATATTATTTAACCCAGAAGACTGAATGTGATCAAGTACTACAGTCAAGTATGATTCAGGGACTGCAATGAGATCAGTGACATTAGATATAACTTGAAGTTTGTTCATGTAACTGGTCACTGATATATAAAAACTGAGGCCCATGGAATACATCTTGATTAAATAATAAATGTATCAAATCATTCATCAGATTTATTGGGGTTTAATTTAGTTAATTGATTCAGAAGATTGAATAGCTCATCATTAAAGTAAAGTATGGTTCTGAGACTGCAGTGGGTTCAGTGACATTGGTCGCAGTGACTTGTAGCTGTTTAGGCTACTGTTCACTGATTTGCCACTGAGGCCTCATGAATGGAAAGGTTTGGAGTTCAAGTGACTTGTTGAAGAACAATGCAATAGCAGGGGCTAAAGATCTGGAGGCTTTTTTGTAAATTAAAGTTGGTATCTCCTCAAGGGCACTAGACTTGGTTTTAAGAGAAAGGATTATCTCATTGAGGTCAGTGGAATTAGTAAGCTTTAGGTACAGAGACTGTGGATAGTTACCTGTAAGATAGTCCTTAACATCAGTACTGGAAGATGGAATATCATTTGCAAGGGATGACCCAATGGAAGAGAAGAACCTATTGAACTCAATAGCAGAATCAGAGGCTGAAAGCTGACCATCGTTATTGGACAGGAGTGTTGGTTTGTTATTTAAAATCTTCTTTGATCCCAATATTTGTGAAATTGTGCTCCAAGTTTTTTTAATGTTGCTTTTATTTGGGTAAATTTATCTTCGTAGTATTTAGTTTTGGCTCGTCTAATTATCTTAGATAGCAATAACGAGTAATTCTTTGAGAATTCTTTGGAGACGGTTTCTAACCTATACTTCTTCTCAAGGTCATGTTTTTTATTAATGGATTTAAGTATTCCCTTTGTAAGCCAGGGATTGTTAAGCTTTTTGGTTGTGACTTGTTTCGTAAGCATAGGACAGTGGGTGTTATAAAGGCTAAGAGTTTTTTTAAGAAAAGATTGCACTGCTAGGTTGATGTCCCCTATGCTACCTAACTCGGACTCCCAGTTGACATTATCAGCAGCAGTTATAAAATTGTCTTTAGCAGTTTCATTGTGCAGACTAAAACTAAACTCCCTTGACTCTAGAGGTGGTTTGTTAATGTTAGTTAAGAGAAATATGGGGTAATGGTCTGTAGTGCTATCGGTGATTATACCTGAAGTAAGTGGAGAGGTTATGTTGGTCCAGATGTGATCTAGAGTCGTGGCAGTACTATCAGTGATTCTAGTAGGTCTAGTGATTAAGGGTATGAGGAAGCAGGAATTCATACAGTTGAGGAAGCTAACAGCAGTAGGATGTTCAGGCTCGCAGCGGTCAATATTTAAGTCCCCTGCGATAATTAGATGGTTTTTGTTCAGTCTGTTATCGAGTATTAGATTTCTAAGGTTTGAGTTGAATTCGGACACATCAGTGTTAGGAATTCTATAGACTGCACCCACAGACAGGACAGACTCGGCACCCTTGACTCTGAAACTGGCGAAGATATACTCCCCACAACAGTCTCTAGTTCTAATTACTTTTAAGCATGTTAGTTCTTTGTGGTAGTTAATGAGATAATCCTTTCCCTTAAAACCAAGTCTAGTGCCCTTGAGGAGATACCAACTTAAATTTACAAAAAAGCCTCCAGATCTTTAGCTCCTGCTATTGCATTGCTCTTCAACAAGTCACTTGAACTAGAAACCTTTCCAGATGTTCCAAAAAAGCGAGAGTAACCCCTGTTCACAAATGTGGTGATCTCGGTGATGTCAACAACTTCAGACCTATATAAATCCTGCCAAACTTGTCAAAAATATTTGAAAACTAATCTACAAGCAACTTTACTCATATCAATCCAAACACAATATACTTAGCTCTTGTAAATATGGCTTCAAACCCAAAAAAGCACTAATGGTGCACTTATTAGTATGATTATCTTGATACATTCAGCTCTTGATAAAAATGAGTTCCCTGTTGGGTTATTTGTGGACCTGCGTAATGTTTTGACACTGTCAACGACCAAAGCCTTCTTCTTAAATTATATCATTATGGAGTCAGAGGTCACTCCCTGCAATACCTTAAGTCTTACCTTACTGACAGGCTCCAGTATGTTTCTGTGAATAATTCAATTTCTCCCACCCTACCCATCAACATTGGTGTTCCTCAGGGCAGCATACTTGGCCCTCTCCTCCTTCTCATCTACATTAATAATGTAGGCATTTGTATCTTCCAAATGCCTCCCATCACCTCAAACCAATTCTATTTGCTGACGACACAACCTTCATTTACTCCAGTCCTGACCCCCTTGCTCTAAATGTCACAGTGAATACTGACCTAAATAAAGTCCATCTCTGGCTAACTGCCAACAAACTCACCCTCAACATTGACAAAACTTTCTATATTTTGTTTGGCAATAAATTCTCAAATCAAATGAATCTCAGGATAAACAATACCCAAATTTGTAACAAAGTAGATGGCAAATTCCTTGGCGTTCTCATTGACCATATGCTGAATTTCCAGGGACACATTCTAAATATATCAAAAAAGTTTCAAAAACTGTTGTCATTCTTTCTAAGATCAGATATTATGTACCTCGCCCTGCCCTGGTGATGCTCTATTACTCCCTCATTTATCCTTATCTCAACTATGGTATTTGTGCTTGGGGTTCTACTACCCAAAATCATTTACGTCCTCTAATTACTCAAAACAAAGCTGCTATTAGAACAATATCTAACTCTGGCCCCAGACATCACTCAATACCCCTACTCAAATCTCTGAATATGTTAGATATTAAGTCACTGCACATCTTCTCATGTGTATTTTACATATACAGTCTCCGTGGTGTAGTGGTAAGACACTCGCTTGGCGTTCCGCGAACGCTATGTCATGGGTTCGTATCCTGGCCGGGGAGGATTTACTGGGCGCAATTCCTTAACTGTAGCCTCTGTTTAACGCAACAGTAAAATGTGTACTTGGATGAAAAAACCATTCTTCGCGGCAGGGGATCGTATTCCAGGGACCTGCCCGAAACGCTACGCGTACTAGTGGCTGTACAAGAATGTAACAACTCTTGTATATATCTCAAATCTCAAAAAATATATATATAGAACACAGAACTGTAATATCAATCCTGACCTTAAAAGCTTCCTAGAAGGTTGTAACAGAACCTATGAGCACCACACCAGAAACAAATACCTATTTGATATTCCAAAAGTACGACTTAATCAAACTAGAAATCCTCTACAAATCAAGGGACCCAGAATGTGGAATGACCTTCCCAGTCTTGTTAAAGACTGTACCTCTCCCAACCAGTTTAAGATAGAAACTAAGCACATCTAATTAACTCCATGTAACCTAACTTCCTCTAAATGTCAACCCATGTCTGCTATTTTAAACAATGCTGTTTGTCGACCAAATTGTATATTTGCTATTTTTGTGTATTGTTCCCCCCTTTTTCAATTTTATATTATCTCAACACAATTTATACTTTAATCTCAATTAGTATTAAGTTTTAGTCTTAGTGTTTTTCCTGCCCGAAATGCTTTGCGTAATAGTGGCTTTAGGCATTGTATGTACTAGCTCTATCTATAAATCTATCAATGTTTGTATCACACCTTGTATGTATGTACTTTACCTGAATAAACATTTGAATTTTGAATTGATTTTTGTATTTCTGTGATGTTCCCAGCTGTTACTACCCTGGGTTCCTTAGTTGGAAACCAGAGGTCAAATTGAGCTCTAAATAATTACTTTACATTAATTGATAGGATTGGATCATGTGAGGAGGATAGTCAATTAACAATAACATTTACATGCAGGACCCCTTAAAGCCTGGTTCTGCAGTATTCCCGTCATCCTTGCCAAATGTAAGATGAATCTTGTTTCTCACAGAACATTCAGACTCTGAGCTTGTTGACTATTAAATATAATTTTGAACTAAGTATCAGCTATCCTTTAGAATTGTTAAAGTAACTAGTAATGAAGGTCGGTGAAGATTTGTATTGGGGTGGCTGTACGATCACCTAGGCATCACACTCCGGCAGCATTTTATAAGGGAGCGCAGAGGCTGCTTCTCTCTCTCTGACTGGCTGTGTGGTGGTGGACATAACTCTCCTGCGTGTTTCTAATCTACTTCTCCTCCTCTTCCCTTACCTTATCCTGTGTCTAGTTCACAAAGATAAGTACCGTGTTGCATGTACGTTTTCTGGCATAAGTGTGTAGTAATGTGTATAGTCTAAGTGTTTATATTGCAAAGTTACTCTAGGGGGTCTAAGTGGAACCACGTGTGCTCATGTGGTACCAGGCTAGGGCAAGCAAGGACTAGTACCACTAGCAAGGACTCTACTACCTAGAGTCCATGCTAGTGTCCCTTGCTTTTTAGTCTTTACCCTAGATGCCCTTGTAAACCTTGCATCCTGCTTATGTGGACCAAGGTATTTAACGTAAGATAGAGTGGTAAAGAGAATAAGTGTGTTAATGTATATGGGGGTTATTAGAGGGTTTAATAAATAAGGTGTAAGAAGGAGGTTTCCTTTAATCCTGCTGAGTGTGGCATAGGGGATCACCTTGGACTGCGGGTATATATCCTAACCTAACTTTTAGTAATTATTAGGAATATTCTTCCCTGGGGGCCGGGGCCTTCCTCATTTCACTAGTTGAGGAATTCTTTTAACTTGAACCATTGGCCCTCGCAGTTTAACTACATTACTTTCAATAACACCAGCTTTGGTTTTTAGTGAGTGTATGATGGACACAACATCTGTCAGACTGACTGGTGAAAGGAGAAGAGAGTTTGGATAGCTGCCTGAGAGATATGTGTTAATATGTATCTGAGTCTGTTGGATTTTTTTGGCAAGGTTAGCACCAACCGATGAAAAGAAGTAAAAATCATTTGCCATTTCTAAATCAGTTGACTGTGTATAGCCATCCTTAGAGAGTTTTATCTGGTTGTGGGAGTGTTGTTTGGTTCCTAGGATATTAGAGATGGTATTCCATGTGCTTTTTTATGTTGCATTTTGCTTTTTTTTTAATCAAGTTTCATAATATAACAGTTTTGCTTTTCTTATGATACTGGTAAGCTCTGATGAGTACCTTTTAACTACTTCCTTTGTAACTAGGCCAATCCTAAGTTTCTTTTCATATTCATGTTTCTTGTTGATTGATTTGAATATGCTACTTGTGAACCATGGATTGTTTATTCCTTTGTCAGCTATTTGTTTGGTAGGAGGGCTTTTATATTCTAATAAATTTATATCCTGTGTATTATTGAAATGAGATTCCCAGTTAAAATTGTGAAGTGCATTTGTGAGGTTGCCTATTGCTGCTTCACTGTGTAGCCTGAATGTAAGTTTCTTGCTTTCTGTTGGTGTTATGAACGTTTGCTATGAGGAAAGTAGGATAGTGGTCAGTTGCAGACGATGAGTCACAATAACGTGGCTGAAGTATGTTGACCAGACCACACACTAGAAAGTGAAGGGACGACGACGTTTCGGTCCGTTCTGGACCGTTCTCAAGTCAATTGTGAGAATCGACTTGTGAATGGTCCAGGACGGACCGAAACCTCGTCGTCCCTTCACATTCTAGTGTGTGGTCTGGTCAACAGTGGTCAGTTGTACTGTCATAGATTATAACAGATGCAAGGGGAGCTGTTATGTTAGCCCATAAGCGATCCAAGGTAGTGACAGAAGTTTGAGTGACTCGGGTGGGCTTGGTGATTGTGGGGATTAGCATACAGGAGTGCATGCTGTTACGGAAATAGTAAACTTGAGGGTTATTTTGTAGACCCAGGTCAATATTGAAGTCACCTCCTAGAATGACGTGATTTTTATTGAGATTGTTATTTATGATAAGATTCCTTAGGTTATCTGAGAATGAAGCTATATTGGTATTGGGAAATCTATAGATAGCACCGATAGTCAATGAGGATTTAAGGGATTTATTTGAGAACTGGGCAAAGGTATATTCACAGTAGTCATCTCTATCACTAATGACACTATTGCAGATGAAGGTATCTTGGCAATATATTGCTGTGCCTCCTCTTTTATTAGGCCTGCAGTTGTGAATGGCTTTATAGCCAGCTAAGTGTTGAGTTGGGTATAATCTTTACTTAGCCAGGTTTCTGTTAAAATAATGAACGATAATTTAATACCTAGTGTTGTGAGTAGTGCATTAATGAAAAATTTACACATCGTTGGAACATTGGTTATAGAATTGTCTCTGAATTCACGTATCTTTTTGCATTCCATCACATAGTGATGGAGGGTGTGCGAATAATTTTGTTGACACAGTTTACATTTGGTCAGGTCTACATCGGCAGATAATGAGAATTCCCAGAGATACTTGTAACCGAGTCTAAGCCGAGCAGTAGTAACATTCCACAGTGAGAGGTTGTGTTAGCTGGAGCTCTGATTCTAATAACATTATTATTGCAATAATGGAAGGATTAGTGAGGGATTTGGTGAGTCTGGTTGGAGCTCTGAGAGCAGAGATGGATTCCCTGCAGGAGGAGGTACGACGGCTGAGACTTCGGGAGGAAACGAAGGAGGAGGCCAGTGTTGACGGGACCTCATTAAGAAGGACTGACGGGACCAATAATAAGAAGACCTCGTCTTGGCAAGTTGTGAAAGACAGGGGTCTTAAGAAGACCTTGGCAAAACCGACAACTAATAGCCTACACCTAAGAACTTTTAACGCATTTGACGTATTAGAGGACGAGTGTTGTGTTGAACCTGTTGTTCAACAAGGTGGCAAAGACAAAGTAACGAGGAGCATTGAAGCGCAGGTCCCTCAAACTGCTCGAAAGGAAAAGGGAGAATCGAAGCGAATTTTGGTTGTGGGAGATTCCCAGGTGAGGTATTTAGACAGAACGTTTTGTGCCAGAGACAGGGGGAACAGATTAAGGGTTTGCTATCCGGGAGCTGGAATTGGTGATATTGTTGGAAACATGAATGATATTATGACGGGAAATGGAAACAAACCCATTATTTGTATTAGTGCAGGGGGTAATGATGTTGGACGAGTTAGGAGTGAGGAACTAATACAGAGATTCAGGACAGCCATTGAATTAGTTAGGAGCAAGGGAGGAATCCCGATCATATGTGGCATTCTTCCAAGAAAGGGAGTGGGAAATGAATGGATGTCAAGGGCACTTGGTGTCAATTGCCAGCTGGAAAGATATTGCAAATCAAATGCAATATCTTTCATAGACAACTGGGAACACTTCTATGGAAGAAATGAAATGTATGCTGGTGATGGGGTGCATCTATCGAGAGCTGGGGTTGTTGCTGTTGCGAACTCGTTGGAAGAAGTGGTTAGAGGTGTTTGTTTGGGTTTAAACTGTTAGTAGATAGAGGTATGGGAATTGATTTGGAAGAAGGAAATAATAAAAGTATGTGTTTGTGGGAGAAAGGAATTGGCAAAATGATCAGGGAAAGAGAAGGGCCTCAAAATAACAATTCACTTAGGGTATATTACACTAACAGTAGAAGTCTAAGAAATAAAATTAACGAATTAAATGCTCTTGTCTGCACAGAAAAAATAGATATTATTGCACTTACCGAAACGTGGATGAATGTAAAAAATAGAGAACTATTAGCTGAATATCAAATAAATGGATTTAAACTATTTCACACAGATAGATATATTAGACGATGAGGGGGAGTAGCCATATATGTTAGGGACAATTTGAAATGTAGTCTCAAAGAGGGAATCAAAACTGAGCCACACACAGAAACTATTTGGATAGAATTATACGAAAAAGCAAATATTATTATAATAGGAGTTATATATAGGCCACCAAATTTAGACAGAATGGAAGCAAAGAATCTATGGGATGAAATATCTAGGGCATCTAGATCTAACAGTATTTACGTCATGGGTGACTTCAATTTTAGTGGAATAAGCTGGTTGAACAAAACAGGGAATAGTGAAGCAGAAGATTTTCTAGAATTAATTGACGATTGCTTTCTTACTCAACACATTAAGGAACCAACACGGGAAAATAATATTTTAGATTTAGTGTTAACTAACAGGGAAACACAAATTAATGACATCGAAGTAGGGAGTGAGCTAGGGAACAGTGATCACAAAGAAATCAGATTTAGCATAGAATGGAATAGACTTGTAGGAGAAAATTCTGTTAAGTGCCAGATTTTCGAAAAGCTGATTTTAATAGCCTAAGAAATTTTTTGGGTCAAATTGATTGGAAAGTCTTGGGTATGGGGTGGGAGCCGGTCTTCGAGCGAGACATGAACCCAGCGATAGGTGACGTAAATGGGGATTTCGATGTGGATTCAATATATAGCTTATTTAAGAATATTCTAAACAAAGCACAGGAACGTAGTATACCATACAAATTGAATAGATCGAATACTAATGACCCAAAGTGGATAACAAAGAATTTGGAGAACCTTATAGGTAAAAAGAGAGCTTGGTACAAAAGGATTAAAAATGGGGAGGTCACTTTAGAACAGGAATTCGTACAACTGGTTAGAAATGTTAAAAAAGAGATTAGGAAAGCAAAAAGAAACTATGAAGTTCGCATAGCAGGGCAAGCAAAGACAAATCCTAAAGGGTTTTTCCAGTTATATCGTACTAAGACTAGGGAAAGGATAGGTCCATTAAAAACTGAGACAGGTCAAATAACAGATAGTGATGAAGAGATGAGTAGTATTTTTAATAAATATTTTGTATCTGTATTTACTAGAGGAACTTAACAATATGCCTTCAGCCGAACAAGTCTATGTGGGTGGGGACGAGGACAGGTTGACGAGTTTAACAGTTACCAGGGAGGATGTTCTTAAACAAATATTAAAACTCAAACTAAACAAATCCCCAGGGCCGGATGAAGTGTTTGCCAGGGTGCTTAAAGAATGCAAAGAGGAGCTTTGTGACCCACTGTCAACCATATTTAATAAATCAATAGAGTCAGGCAGAGTGCCAGAGTTTTGGAAAGTTGCTAATGTGATACCAGTTTTTAAGAAAGGAGATAGATCACTTGCGTCTAACTATCGACCAATTAGCCTAACGTCTATTGTGGGAAAGTTACTCGAATCTATAATAGCAAATAAAATTCGTCTTCATCTTGAAAAACATAAATTAATAATTGAGTCGCAACATGGTTTTATAAATGGCCGTTCATGTGTAACAAATTTGTTATCTTTTTATTCTAGCATAGTTGAGGCAGTTGATAGTGGTAAGGATTGTGATGTTGTGTACCTTGACTTTAGCATAGCTTTTGATACAGTGCCACATGAAAGACTGATTAAAAAGATAGAGTCTCATGGTATTGGGGGTGCTATATTAAGCTGGATTAGGGCATGGCTATTCCAAAGGAAACAGAGAGTTAGTATAAATGGAGTCAAGTCAGAGTGGGAAAATGTTGTAAGTGGAGTGCCTCAAGGCTCTGTCCTGGGACCTCTGTTGTTTATAATATATATAAATGATTTAGATTCAGGTTTGAGTAGCAACATTTGCAAATTTGCCGATGATACGAAAATCGGTAGGGAAATTAATTCGGAGGAGGACTCACTATCACTTCAAGTTGATCTAGATAGGGTTTTGAAATGGTCAAAGGATTGGCAGATGCAGTTTAATGCTGATAAATGTAAAGTTCTGAGGTTAGGTAATGATGATAGAGTTACAAGATACGAGCTAGATGGTGTTGAGATTGCGAAAGGGATCTGGGAGTTATGATTAGTAAGAATTTAAAACAAAAGGATCAATGCATAAATGTTTGTAATAAGGCAAATCGGACACTTGGATTTATTAATCGCAGCGTTAGTAACAAGACACCTAGTGTGGTTCTCAAGCTATATCTTGCTCTAGTTAGGCCCCATTTAGATTATGCAGTTCAGTTTTGGTCGCCATATTATAGAATGGATATAAATTCACTTGAACGTGTCCAGCGTAGGATGACTAAGTTAATTCCCCAAATTAGAAATCTTTCATATGAAGAAAGATTAACAAAGCTTAAGTTGCATTCACTGGAAAGGAGAAGAGTTAGGGGTGACATGATAGAGGTTTACAAGTGGGTGAATGGACATAACAAAGGGGATATTAATAGGGTATTAAAAGTATCAACACAAGACAGAACACGAAACAATGGGTATTAATTGGATAAGTTTAGATTTAGGAAAGACTTGGGTAAATACTGGTTCAGTAACAGGGTTGTTGATTTGTGGAACCAATTACCGCGTAACGTGCTGGAGGTGGGGTCCCTCGATTGTTTCAAGCGCGGGTTGGACAAGTATATGAGTGGGATTGGGTGGTTATAAATAGGAGCTGCCTCGTATGGGCCAATAGGCCTTCTGCAGTTGCCTTTGTTCTTATGTTCTTATCTAGAAGTCTGCTGATATTACTGGATGAACCATAGATGTGTGGCTCCTCTTGCATGATAGTATGATGATAGATGGAATGACTGGTGTCAATTTCTTTACAAAGGTAATTAGTTATATTAATAGTGGTATTAAATATTGTAAGACTTTTGGAGACTGGCAGAATACCGGGAGGAGGGTGGGCGTTTTGAAATACAGGCAGGGTTGAGGCTGGACAGAGGCCGAGGCCTGATTGATTGATTGACCTCTGCGTGAGCGCTTAAGTACTCGTTGCGCGCGAAGCGTGGACGCAAAGCGTTAGTCAGGCGTTTCCTTCCCACAGAAATTTCATCGTTTTTGCAAGCAATGTCCATTTTCTGCGATGGAAGAAAACGCATGCATAGAGTCAAGGACTCCTTTCTTTGTTTAATAATAATAACACTTATAATTATAATAATATTTATAATAAATCATTTATAATATTATTTATCGTAATAACATTTATAATAATATTTAAATAACATTTATACTTTAGTAACATTATAGTAACATTTATAATTACAATAATTTATAATAGTAATAATATTAAGTTAATAATATTGTAATAATAGTAAAAATATAATTTATTAAATCAATAATAGATTTAATAAATCCTTTACAAATAATAACTAATTACATGTTCATTTATTTAAAATTACACTAATGCATTTACGAAGGTAATTATAATAATCATGGTATTAAATATTGTAAGACCTTTGGGGTTTCCAGCGTTGCACCCCCATACGCCAGGCCAGCTGGCGCGCTCGGAACCCCCAACCCAAAGGGCATGCGTTAGCTGGCTACTGTAGCGGGTTTAAGGGGTTTGCGTCTCCGTCGCTAACCTGGCACTGCCAGGAAAGAACAGGAGGGGTCTTTCCCTCCGTGCAGCTAGAGCATGCAGTCTTGCCCATTCCATAGTAATCCATCTTAGGGACCTGAAGGAAAACCTTCAATACGAACAAATAAGGGCAGGAGTTTGTTGATATGCAAGTGAAGTGTACTGCAGCAAAAGGGGTATCTACGACACTCATCGTCAAAAAGCAAATAGAAGAATTGCCGTTAGAATGTGTGAAAATAGAAGTTGCAAAAGTAGGAATTCCAAAGTTTCTCAATAATGGAGCAAAGATAAAAGAATTTATCTAACAGTTTATGGGTAAGAATTGACTGGGGAAATCTACTAAACTGACAGATGTAAACGTTAAGAAACGACAAACAGAAAAGAAAATCATCCGACCATAAAGACCTAGGAAGTGATAATTCAGGTTACCGGCGGTAACAACTCGCTTGAAATGAGTAGAGGAAAACCCCAAAGTAACAACTCACTGTAAACATGTAAAGGGAACCAGCAGGAGGACATATTACACAAAAGAGTGTGTAATACTTGAGGCAACAGGAATAATGCAAAAGAAATGCATTAAAATAAATGTTTAACAATTACCGAAAGGCATTGCACTGACGCAAAACTAAACCTTGTTTTAAAAGAAGGGAATTGAATTCCTTTTCACAGGAAATCCCTTTCCATAGGAAACAGAATTTCCTGTGGAAAGTGAAGGTGAGAAGTGTATTGATGTAGTACATGCTCTCATAAAAGACGAATTGCAGTATAATCTCAACAAAACAGACATAATTGCTGCCTTCAGAGTAGGCAAAAAAGAATCCACCAGGACAAAACTAGAGAAAAATTCACCTGAAGCTAGCTACTCAGTCCATAAAATCTGATCTTGATTGTCAGCAATACCCTCGCAAAAGGGGATTTACATCAACGAGTGCTTGACTAGAAAAAGACAGAAACTCCTCTACTGCCTGCGTCAAATCCGTAATCAAAACCAAGATGTGATCCATCAGTGCTTCGTTAGAGATGGCATGATAAAAGTAAGAAAAACTTTTGCAGGTAAAATATTTTCAATTGCTAATGAGGATAACCTCAACTTATTCATCACCCAATGTGGTTTGTCTCACCTTACCATCTCTATCAATGACTCATCTTAATTAACCCCCTTGTCACGTAGCGCTGGCTAGGTAACCTAGGTTTCTTTGTTAATTTTTAGGTAATTATAATTAAGATTATTTTTTTCTTTATGATTATTATTCAACTTAAATTTCCTTGTTTTCTTTATTTACGGTACCCAGGTTGCCTAGCCCATCCATATTCCCTTGCTCCAATGTACCCCTGGCTTTGCCTGTGCTTCCAAGTGCAATTTATTATATTTGAGTGTTCCTGAGAGTACCCTAAAGCAATCTACCTCATTTTTTGTATATTTTTTTTAATCTAGAGCTTTGTGCCTGACAGTTCCTTAAATTTAGCAATCTATCTCATTTTTATATAGTTTTATAAATTTTTTTATATCCAGATCTTTTTTAAATTGTCTTTTTTGCCTTTTTTCCGTCAAACAGCCCTCTTATGCAAACTAGTATAGACCCAGAACTAAACCTCTTATCTAGTATCTATGACAATCATCACTTTAATGATCAAAATTGCAAGTATTATACAGCACATAATGTAAACAATGTTTTAACACATAATCACAACGTTTCTGTAATTAACTTGAATGAATGATTAACTTGAATTGATCTTTAAGCAAACACTTTGATAATGTTAGTGCCCTGATTCAAACAGTGGACAACAAATTCTTTTTTGTTGTGCTTACTGCAACGTGGTTAAAAGAGGATACTACACAACTCTACAACATACCAAACTACTCAGCAATTCACAACTGTCGTCCAATTCAGAGAGGGTGGGGGGGGGGGGTACTGCTCTTTACTACCACCAAGAACTGACATGCTTAAAAGTAATTAAAACTAGTGAACCCTGTGGAGAGCATATCTTTGCCTGTTTCAGAGTCAAGGGTGGCGAGGCTATCCTGACTGTGGGAGCAGTCTACAGAATTCCTAATACTGATGTGTCAGAATTCAACTCTATCCTTAGAAACCTAATACTAGAGAACAGACTGAACAAAAACCACTTAATAATTTCTGGGGACTTTAATATTGATCTCTATGAGCCTGATAACCCTCCTGCTGCTAGTTTCCTCAACTGTATGAATTCCTGCTTCCTCATACCCTTAATCACTAGACTTAATAGAATCACTGATAGTACTGCCACGGCTCTTGACCACATCTGGACTAACATAACCTCTCCACTTACTTCAGGGATAATCATTAATAGAACCATAGACCATTACTCCACATTTCTCCTAACCAACATTAAAGCCACCTCTAGAGACAAGGGAGATAAGCTTTAGGCTGCACAATGAAAGTGCTAATAGGCAATTTTATAGCTGCTGCTGCTAATATCAATTGAGAGTCCGAATTAGGTAACCTAGTGGACGTCAACCTAGCAGTGCAATCATTTCTTAAAAAAACTCTCAGCCTTTATAACACCCACTGTCTTATGTTAATGAAACAAGTTACAACTAAGAGGCTAAACAATCCTTGGCTTACAAAGGAATACTTAAATCTATTAATAAAAAACATGACCTTGAGAAGAAGTATAGGTTAGGATCGTCTCCAAAGAATTTTCAAAGAATTACTCATCATTGCTATCTAAAATAATTAGAAGAGCCAAAATTAAATACTACGAAGATAAATTTACCCAAACAAAGGGCAACATTAAGAAAACATGGAGAACAATTTCACAAATATTGGGATCAAAGAAGATTTTAAATAACAAACCAATACTCCTATCCAATAACGATGGTCTGCTTTCACCCTCAAATTATGCTAATGAGTTCAACAGGTTCTTCTCATCCATTGGGTCATCCCTTGCAAATGATATTCCATCTTTCAGTACTAATGTTCAGGACTATCTTACAGGTAACTATCCACAGTCTCTGTACCTAACGTCTGCTAATTCCACTGATGTTAATGAGATAATCCTTTCCCTTAAAACCAAGTCTAATGCCCTTGCGGAGATACCAACTTTAATTTACAAAAAAATAACTCCAGATCTTTAGCTCCTACCATTGTACTGCTCAACAACAAGTCACTTGAACTCCAAACCTTTCCAGATATTCTAAAAAAGCGAGAGTAATCCCTGTCCACAAATGTGGTGATCTCAGTGATGTCAACAATTTCAGACCTATATCAATTCTGCCAAACTTGTCAAAAATATTTGAAAACTAATCTCCAAAAAGCTTTACTCTTATCTAGCCAAACACAATATACTTAGCTCTTGTCAATTTGGCTTCAGACCCAAAAAAGCACTAACGATGCACTTATTAGTGTGATTAACTTGATACATGCAGCTCTTGATAAAAATGAGTTCCCTGTTGGGTTATTTGTGGACCTGCATGAGGCTTTTGGCACTGTCAACCACCAAAACCTTCTTCTTAAATTACATCGTTATGTAGTCAGAGGTCACTCCCTGCAATACCTTAAGTCTTACCTTACTGACAGCTTCACTATTTTTCTGTGAATAATTCAATTTCTAGGGGGAGCCGAGCGGACAGCACGCTGGACTTGTGATCCTGTGGTCCAGGGTTCGATCCCAGGCGCCGGCGAGAAACAATGGGCAGAGTTTCTTTCACCCTATGCCCCTGTTACCTAGCAGTAAAATAGGTACCTGGGTGTTAGTCAGTCAGCTGTCACGGGCTGCTTTCTGGGGGTGGAGGCCTGGTCGAGGACTGGGCTGCGGGGACACTAAAAAGCACCGAAATCATCTCAAGATAACCTCCCACCCTACCCATCAACATTGGAGTTCCTCAGGGCAGCATATTTGGCCCTCTCCTCTTTCTCATCTACATTAATGACCTTCCAAAGGCCTCCCAACACCTCAAACCAATTCTTTTTGCTGACGACGCAACCTTCATTTACTCCAGTCCTGACCCCCTTGCTCTAAATGTCACTGTGAATACTGAGCAAAATAAAGTCCATCTCTGGCTAACTGCCAACAAACTCACCCTCAACATTGACAGAACTTTTTTATATTTTGTTTGGCAATAAATCCTAAAATCAATAAATATTAGGATAATCAATACCCAAATTTGTAATAAAGTAGATGGCAAATTCCTTGGCATTCTCATTGACCACAAGCTTAATTTCCAGGGACACATTCTAAATATATAAAAAAGTTTAAAAAACTGTTGGCATTCTTTCAAATATCAGATATTATATACCTCGCCCTGCCCTGGTGACGCTCTATTACTCCCTCATCTATCCTTATCTCAACTATGGTATTTGTGCTTGGGGTTCTACTACTCAAAATCATTTATGTCCTCTAATTACTCAACACAAAGCTGCTATTAGAACAATATCTAACTCTGGCCCCAGACATCACTCGGTACCCCCAACTCAAATCTCTGAATATGTTAGATATTAAGTCATTGCACATCCTCTCATGTGTATTTTATATATATATAAAATGCTGAACTGTAATGCCAATCCTGACCTTAAAAGGCCGAGGACACTGGGGAGAATTGAATTGAATTATCAGGGGAAAGTGCCAAGTCACTACAACTATATAGCACTTGGAAGGGATCAGGATAAGGATTTGGGATGGGAAGGGGGGGGGAATGGTGTCCAACCACTTGGATGGTCGGGGATTGAATGCCGACTTGCATGAAGCGAGACCGTCTCTCAACCGTCCACCCCAAGTGATTGGACTGACACTGGGGAGAGCCTACCATCACCTCCTACAGAGAGTAGTGAGGATGCGGAGGAGAACCCTGTTGAGTCTCGGCCAATGGCATCTGACCAAGGAATGGATGCCTCCCTGAGTGAAATGCAGAAGGCTGACCCAAGTCTTGTAGAATGTCACAATGTAGCTCTCTCTAAGGAGGAGATTGTAGATGCAGCAACTAGTTACTATTATGATGATCAAATTTTGATGAGAAAATGGAGACCACAGAGTTCTCCCTTGTCAAATGAGTGGGAGATAGTACACCATGTTATGTTGCCTACCTGCTATAGAGAGAAAGTTTTGGCAGCTGCTCATGATGATCCTATGGGGGGACATCAAGGCATTAACATTCCTTATCATAAGATCTTTAAACATTTCTACTGGCCCAAGCTGAAAAGTGATGTGGCAAAATTTTGTAACTCAAGTGTCCCTTGTCAACTTATTGGGAAACCAAACCAGACTCCACCTAAAGCTCCTCTATGGCCTATTGTCGTGCCGGAGGAGCCATTTTCTCATGTGGTAATGGACTGTGTTGGTCCATTACCTAGAGCTAAGTCTGGTAATGTTTACTTGATAACCATGATTAACCAATCTGTAAATATTTTGGATGTAATCTCCGTAAATGGGAGTGATAATGGCAACAATAACAAACTTTATGTACGTCTTAATACTAATATGATAGATAGTGTTAGTATTACTTTTTGAGACCCTGATGGCAACCCAATACATTTTGATGAGCGAGGTTGCACCACTGCGGTTTTACAAGTACGACTGGTAGCTGGCGGTATATAATACTCGCTCGCGTAGTGCTTGCCTTATTCCACTGAAATACCCAGGGTGATGCGTGTCAACTTCATTTCCCCCTCGGTTGAGGAATTATTCTTACTACTATCCCCTCCTAGAGGTGGAGTTGTAGGGGATATATGGATTTTCAATAATGGAAGGGGATATACGCGCGGTGGAGGAATACTATTGTTTTTAAGCGGGATAGCGAGACGCACTGCGCCCTTCTTAATGAGAATGCTAGCCCCTGCTGCGCTTTGTCTGGGTCAGAGCGTCTTTCAGGATATTAATAATGACAACCAAACTTTTAAACAATCTCTTAAGAAACGAGGAGTTGAAACATTAAAAGGAGTGGGTAGACAAATTCTGGGAGGGAGAGTGTAGAAAAAAAAATAGTAAATATTCAACGATACACTAAAAGGAAATATATGGATGTGTTATCATAAATTCTTCTCAGTCATCAAGTACAGTTTAAAGGGAGAACATGTCTGAGTATAGCGCGCTAGGACTGCAGGTCCCAATAGACCGCTATACGGCGGCTGTTAGTGAGGCTTTCCCTAAAGTATTTTCTCCGCAATTAGTGGAATCAACTATTGCAAGCAGACAAACTGTAGATATACTACCAGTGAATTCTGGACAGTATAATAAGTTTACAGACACTTCTCTGGAATTTATAATAAAGGTAGTGAATAGACAGCTGGTGGACTTATCATCTATTGCTTTGGAGTTGAGTAAAGATTTGACTGAAGAAGATGGAACGTCTGCTGTAGCTGATACAAAAACTGCGTCTGTAGTAAATGGATTATCACAAACGCTATTCAAATTTGTAATTGTGTATTTTAACGAAACAATAGTGAAGACAAGTTCTTTATTCTCTTTCTGGTCATACATAAAGTTGTTGACTACAATTTCAGGATGTAAGGTAGGATGCTATGAAAAACTTTCGCAATTTTTTAATGGTGTTGATCCGCACAAAATAGATGCCTCTTATTTTACTAATGCAAAGGCCGAACAGAAGAGGCGGATGACTGCAGTGAAATAGAGTGGGGTGAATACCTGCTTTAAACTAACGCTTGATATTACGTCACTTAGTGAATATGTTTTGGACAATGTGGACATTAGAGTGAGGCTCGAACTTCAACCTAATGGGTTATACTCAGCGATAATGAAAATGCTGTTTTTAAATATAATATTAAATCAGCTCGACTATGGATTGATCGTCTAGTACCCTATCCAGCGGGTATCCCAGCTATTAATAAAGCTATGGTGCAGAACAGCTCCCCTATAACATATACTTTCAATAAAACTTTATACAAGACTTATATCCTAGGAACGGTACAGCGGTCAATAACATTAGACCAGCCTTGGAGTACAGTCATACCTGAACGACTATATATGGTGATTCTTGATATGGAGGCTGTGTCTGGAGCATATAATCGTAACCCTCTTTATTTAGAAAACTGTGGGTTGAGTAAAGTGTTAATAACTCAGAACAATACTAATATTATTAATACCGGCTGTGACTTCCCCAATAACTGTGCCAAGTTATATTATACAGCATTGCAGGCCTTAGGCTTTGATAAAGATAATGTACTGACTTATGACGCATACGTAGATGAAGAAACAATACTTGCCATTAATTTACAACCAGAGGATATAGACGATACTATCCCGCTTGAAAAGAGTGGAAGCCTACGGATTGCTTTGGAATTTAAACAAGGAGTTGATAGAAATAAAGTCATACTTGTTTATGGAGCGACGACTGGTGTGTTCAGCATTAACGCCGAGCGACGAGTTATTTGCGAAACTAGAGGATAGATATGAATTGTTTGGAAATAAATGAAGCTATTAGGAGTAATTTAGGTCAGAAGATAGATTATCTAGGTTGTTTCCTAGCTAATGATGTGCGGAAAATTGTGAAAAGGCTGCATAGACGAAGACCCGTGGTGTTCATAATAAATACCGTAGACTCAGGATCTACTAATAAAATGGGGCATTGGATAACATTCTATGTCGCTGATAGTGAAGATAAAAAAAAAATGCAAGATTGTTATACTGGACAGTTATGCGAACCCTAGTATAGGAACATATTCTCATCATTTAGAAGATATATTATGTCCTACTTCGGAGATTATGAACTATATATTATAAAAAGAAGATTGCAAAGCCTTGACAGTTACGTTTGTAGGAATTACACAATTTATTTCATCTTTCATCTTTCCCGTCTAACCTTGGAGGATGCCCTTCTTCACTTGGATGAAGAATTTTAATATGGACAATTTCGCAAGAACGATGCAAAAGTGATAAGATTTACTCATGAGAGGATGAAAATGCCCTCATGCTTGCAGACTTTCTGCTTAAATGAGAATAAAAACTGTGAGAAAGTGTGCCAAGAAATTGCATAACTTAATAGAGAGGTGAGTTTTAGATAGATAGACCGCAGACGTATGATAAATAATAAATAATAAATAAATAGTAATGTATATGGTTGTGTGTGTATGGGGAATGAGAGAGAGAGAGAGAGAGAGAGATAATATTTGAAAGGTATTATAAAGAATCTTTTTCTGTAGGTAGCGGAGAGAGCTGTTCAACGTGTGGAGTGAGAGAGCAAAGGACTTTAAGAAATGATTACTGGAGAATAGTGCTTGTTGTTGTTATTATTATTATTATTATTACTATTATTAATTGTGCATGTGTATATGTTAGCAGTTAATAATAATAAAGAATAAAATATATATGTGTATACTTCCATATCCTTTGTTAGTGGTCAAACGTTAAGGGCATGGCTGTAAAACAGAGAACCGCACCAGGTAAAGACCCAATTGAAATTGAAATAAGTTTATTGAGGTAAAATACACACAAAGGGTTGAGGTACCTCAAGCTATTCTCACCCCGTTCAGTGCAACGTGTTAATACATACATAGACACACATCACAAATAAACATATTACCAAACATTCTGAGAGATAAACATATACATTTCCTCCTTCACAAGTAGTATGTTATCAGACGTACACACAAATACTTTTATGACCTAGGTATACTGTATAGACAATTTGCAAGACACATGCAGATAATTCAACAAAATATTACAGTCTTGGTGCAAAATTCTTATATATCTCAAGAATATCATCAACCTTTCCGTTGTGACACATCCAGGCTATTTGTTCAGGAACAGTCCTTATCTCAGTGTTTCTATATACATTAATCAACGGACAATCAAGAACATAATGGGCAAGGGTGTGAGACCTTAACATACCACATAGTTTACACTTCGTGTCATTATCATAAACACCTATCCCATATTCCCAGTAGTATTTGTACCCAAGCCTGAGCCGCATGTACACAGAGTCACTCCAAGCATTTCTCCTTTTACCATAAGTGAAATGGGTGTTTTGACTCACATACATGTAGTGTTGCATGGTTTGACTTCTCTCATACATTATCTCTCTCCTCTCCACTTCTGCCTGTGCCTGAATATTTCTGATTTTGCTTCTTATTTGTCTCATTGTGAATTCACATTCAATGTCAAATTGTGGTTTTGATGTGGCACGTTTGGCCAAATCATCCGCCACCTCGTTGAGCACTATTCCAACATGAGATGGAATCCACATGAATTTCACACTATAACCTTTCAGCTGTATCTCAGTTATTCTTCTCTTACAGTCCTCAACTATAGACATGAAGACTGGGTTTCGACTGTTTAAGGACTCCAGTGCTCCTCGGCTATCGACAAATACAAAAACATTTTTGTCGTCATGACGTACTTCCTCCAAACACGCCAGAATGGCCTGCAGTTCAGCTTGTGTGGATGATATATAAATACTAAGCCGGAGTTCAATTATCCTGTCCACAGTCCCAAACTCCTTATATATTCCCTTATTAGCACACCACACCCTGCCCTGCCATCCTCAGCCACCGACCCGTCGCAATATACATGTAAACTGTTGCCTCTTGGTAACCGAGATATCATGCTTCCATACAAACACCGTAATTGTCCCGGTTCATGATGAATCTTTTTCACCTTGAGGGGTACAATTTCGACGTCTATTTTCTGTACTTTCCAGGGAGCAGACATACTACACTGTCGAGAGGGTTTACAGCAGTCAAGTACGTCGTATTCCCTGAGGTCATGAGCTAATCCCCTCGTGTAGCGTGTCTCCCTCAGTTTCCTGGAAGTGTGTACGTCACTCAAGCAGGTCTGAACGCTCTCAAACAGCTTATCCCCTCCTTTTCTCCGCATGAAACGAATAGATACTCTAGTGTTAATGTCACGGACTCTATCACACACACTCTGTAAATTTAATTCCATTCTCATTATTTCAATCATTGCATTTCTTTGACATCCAAGAATAATCCTCATAGCCTCGTTCTGTATCAGCTCTATTTTTTGAATTCTGCCTTGGCCTGTGTAAGACAATACGGGTGCTGCGTAGTCTATCAGGGACCGAACAGTACTTATGTATAACATCCGCAAGATAGGTACCCCAACACCTTTACCAGAAAAAGCCAGTGCTTTCAGAGGATGCAGACGGGCTTTACATAAGGTGCTGATATGATTTATTTCAGCATTTTTACTCTCACATGTGTATCAAACATACATGCCCAGATACTTGTACTTCTGAACACGACTCAGTTCCACACCATTTAGAGTAAGTGTTATATTTCTTCGTTTCCTATACTCGTATTTGGTTTTATCTGCATTTATAACTAAGCCTAACTTGTGACAGGTTGTACCAAGTATGTTAAGAGCAGTTTGAATTTTGTTCCCAAAAGTGCCTTGTATAAGAATGTCATCAGCATATATGATCGTCGTGACCCCTGGAGGATACATCTCTGATGCTAATCTGTTCATTAATACATTGAATAAGGTGGGACTTAATACTCCCCCTTGTGGGGTACCTAACTGAAACCTCCGTTCCTCAGACATGTATCCCTGGTAATACACCTGACCTTTTCTGCCTTGTAGATAATCCCTTATCCAGTGTAGCAATCTCCCTGTTATTCCCAGATTGGCTAATTCGTATAAGATTACTTCCCCATTGGCTTTATCAAATGCTCCTTGTAGATCAACAAAAACTCTACAATTGTCATCCACATTAGACAAACACTTTAAGAGACAATCCGCAGTACTTTTGCCTTTGATAAAACCAAAGAGGTTACTGGACATGTTATCGCCTACAAGGTAGAGTAGCCTATTTAACAAAATCCTTTCCATCATTTTACAAAAGCAGGATATTAAGGAGACAGGTCTGTAGCCTCCGTTTGACTTAGGGATAGGAATGATGACAGCCTCTTTCCATTTTCTTGGTAACTTTCCCTCTCTATAACTCATATTAAACAAATCAAGTAAGGGACTAGGTTTCATACCTGCTAAATAATTAAGTATGTCATACGTTACTCCATCTTTTCCCGGAGCAGTAGAGCTGCCACTTTTTATAGCATCCAGTAGCTCATCGTGAGTTATCTCAGTGCATGTTATAGATCTTGCATTTAAGGCACATAAAGTTACTCCATTTCTAATATTTTCCCATGACTCAATGGTGACTCTCGTGTCCGCAGGTAAGGACTCCATACCAGCAGCATTTGCCCATTTATCTACTAACTCATTAGCAAGTTTCCCTGGATCTGAGTGAGCAATGAATTTAGTCTTACAACCCCTGATTTTGTTTACTGCTCTCCATATGTCTTTAAGGTTCTTAGTATTACCAATGGACTGAGCAAATTCTTGCCAGTATCTATCCCGCGCCTCCTTCCTCACCTGACTGCATTCCCTAGCCACTTCCAACATTGTATTTTTCTCTTCATCCCTCATTCCATTTTTTAACCATTCTTTATGCGCACTCCGTAGCATTCTCTCCCACCCCTTGACTTGCTGATCATTGGAATATTTAAATTTCTTAGGTCCATGCGTCTTGCTTCCCCTGCCCCCGTTATTTTCCCTCTGTACTAATTTCTCTATGTTCTCGACCATGTCCTCGTAAAAATATCAACGCAGAGCGGCGTGTATTGTTGATACCAATCTCCCATATTTTGAATAAAATAATTTTTCATATCTTTATTAATATTTAGCCTTTTCCTTTGAAAGTGGACTTGTTTTTTCCCCAGTGGTAATTCAACGTTCAAGGCAAAGTGGTCACTAAGTAGTTCCCGAACAACCCGAGCCTCCCCCATAATCCCCTGAGAGTTTAAAATGCAGGCATAATCAAGCCGTCCTCCCCTGATGTGAGTTGGTTCATTGTTTTCCAAGAGACAGGTATCTGGATGATCTTGTAGAAACTGTAACCACTTGACCCCATTAGTATTAATACTACCCACTGTCCCAAGGCTTGTGTGCCGAGCATTAAGGTCCCCAATGACCAGTGAAGGATTAGTATAAATGCAGTCAGGTAAATAGCGTCGAAGCAGTTCCTGGATACATACAAATTAACTACAATAAATTCCCCTTCCCTTAATGATAATTTAACACAGACACTTTCTATACCTTGCTTTTTGATGGCGGTTCTACTAACTCTGCTGTTATGGAGTTCTTAACATAAATCGACGTGCCTCTGATGTTATTTACGGCGAAGAGGTTAAACCCTTTATAGCCATTTAATTTCAATAATCCTTCATTCCTATCCCCTGTCTCCTGGAGAGCTACAACATCAATATCATTTCCCATCACATAACAATGAACATCTGTAACCCTGTTTCTTAAACCATTAACATTCCATGACAACACTTTCAGTCTAGGGTGATCCATTATTAATCAATTCACTGTCTAAGTCATCCCCAATAAGTTCACTAAATGATAGCCATACCTTGTATAACATCTCCCACCTCCTCCCAAGTTCACCAGTAAAAGCGACATTGCTATTCTCAAGAGATTTTTTCAGTCCTGTGACGTCCATTATTGGCCCAAATGATTCCTTCATTTTATGTGTAATTATAGGGTTCTTCCTTTCACTACGACTATCATCATTCACACACACTTCACTTTCCTTCATTTCATCACTCAATATTTCATTATTGCCCTCAACCACTATATCCTGATTATCCTTCACCGTTTTGTGATTTTCCTTGACCTCCTGAACGTTTAATTTCGCCTCGATGGACTCGATTCCCTGCCCAAGATTTCGGAGGAACTCACCAACTTTTCTAAGTTCAGCTCACACTTCCTTGACCATATCATTATGGCCCTCTTTCTGAGCCACAGTAGCCACTTCACTCACCGTTACACTGTCACTGCCGGAGTCCTGAGTGGTGGCGTGGCTGCTTGTTGCTTGAGCCTGCCTAAGTAAAGGTGACTCCTTTACCCACGCATTCGTCCGGTTCACTGGCACTGTTTGGGGCAGACTGTTTTGCTGTGCTCCCGGTGTCTGGGTAAGAGCTCTTGCTTGCTCTGTAACATTCACCGGCCGGAGAACATCCATACTCGGCCTCTTGCTACACACAGCCGAGCTGGCATTGTGAACACCTCCACAGTTGCAGCATCTGGGAACTATTTTCTCACCAGATTAAGTCTGTCTCTACACACATTAGAGAGGTGAGACTTTCCGCAGATACGACATCGTGGATCATTTTGACAGCTCCAGGATTTATGCCCCCATCTGCAGCACTTCAGGCATATTATGGGCTCTTCCACATACTTTGCTACATGCCTGTAGCCAGCCCCGGTGATGAACACTTTCTCGGGAACTTCACCTCTCACTAGAGCCACCACCTGACTCCTAGCTTCACCTTTAATAAGGTGACGCTTGGCCCACACAAATCGTTGGTCGTCGAGGATGAACTCGGGGTCCAGAATCTGAGGGTATTTATAGATAATTACCTTCGTCAGCTTCTCGTTCCCCTCCGGTATTTCCATAACAATTCCATCAGAAACTTCACTGCCTCCATAGAACCTACCGTTAAGTAAGGTCTGTTTACACCTTCCTTCAGCAGGGGCTCGAACTTGCGGTGTTCTCTTCCAAGTGTGACTGTCCACAGCAGCTTCTGATGATAGGCCAGCGTGCATGAGGCAGGGAAGAGAAGCCTTCATCTCCGCTGACCCTCACCTTCCTGACATCGTTCCGTCCGTTTGTCTGCATCAGTCTCGTCGTCGTTCTTCATTCTCTTGTCGTTTCCGTTAAGTGTACCATTACTGTCCACACTACGCCTTGCCTCCTGTCTTCTCCGTTTCTTCTGTTGCCTTGTCAGAACTGCTTGATACTCGCCCTCCTCGTCTGACTGGCTGCTTTCAGAGTCCATGTTAATATCGCCGTGGGAAGTAGCCAGTTCTTCTGGTGACTGAGTCTCCATCTCAGTACCCAGCATGGGGGGAGGGGGGGGGAAGGTGCGGAGCAGGTATCTTGACCCGACCGCGTCCCAGGTAAGACTCGGTAAAGACCCAAAGTTCTGTAATTGCCATCTCTGCGTACCAGCTCCCCATTGAGTGGTGAGACTACCTGTCTGTCTGTCTCTGTCTCACTCTCTCTCTCTCTTTCTTGCTCTTTCTTTTTCTTTCTTTCTTTCTTTCTTTTTAATGTCCTATATTTCTCCAAGGAAAGACGTATGCTTACCGCTCCGCACCGGAGGTCATCCAACACGTGGCGAATGCACTTTTCTGTCAGACAATGAAACAAAGATCGGTGGCGATGTCATGGCGGGAACGCAGCCATGCCCAGCACAGTGATGGTCTGCATACCTGAATCGCATGTTTTACTTCAGAAACAGAGAAACGACAGTGCGATGCGGTCCTCGTGTGCAGTAATATCCCTAAGTGTGCGTGATTATGACTCTCTCTTAGTGCTTTACTTCAATTGCCCTAGGAAAGATGGGAATTGTGGCGCTCCCGCCGGGGTCGCTCTCCTGTTAAATATTACAGTTTTCGAACTATTATATATATATATATATATATATATATATATATATATATATATATATATATATATATATATATATATATATATATATATATATATATATATATATATATATATATTTATATATATATATATATATATATATATATATATATATATATATATATATATAAGACCCAAAGTTCTGTAATTGCCATCTCTGCGTACCAGCTCCCCATTTATCTGGGGCGTACCCAGATACCCACGCTACCTACCTATATTTATCTGGGGCGTACCCAGCTCCCACACTTGTCTGGTGCCCTCGGGAAGTGGAGATATTTGAGATGTATATATATCTCGAAGTCTCTACTTCTTTTGTAGGGTCTGATGGTGTAGTGGGTTAAAGCGTACTAGTTATGGCAGCTACTGAAAGGTAGTTGTGCTTTCTGGGTTCGAGTCCCACTGGTGGGTGTTGTCCAAAGATTGTTAATCTTCACTTGTGGTTTATGCAAGTATAGGCTTATAGCTGGACACGAGTTCTCTCACATTGACAGTGGCTTGATGAAAAAACGTAGACTAACCTCACACTTGTCTGGTGCCCTCGGGAAGTGGAGATATTTGAGATGTATATATATCTCGAAGTCTCTACTTCTTTTGTAGGGTCTGATGGTGTAGTGGGTTAAAGCGTACTAGTTATGGCAGCTACTGGAAGGTAGTTGTGCTTTCTGGGTTCGAGTCCCACTGGTGGGTGTTGTCCAAAGATTGTTAATCTTCACTTGTGGTTTATGCAAGTATAGGCTTATATATATATATATATATATATATATATATATATATATATATATATGCGAACAAGCCTGAATGGTCCCCAGGACTATATGCGAATGAAATTCATATATATATATATATATATATATATATATATATATATATATATATATATATATATATATATATATATATATATATATATATATATATATATATATATGTATATATATATATATATATATATATATATATATATATATATATATATATATTGTGACGATAATCTCCTTCAAGAGATTGAGCCTGCTCTTCCCTCCATAATTACGTCTTCACAACTATATAAAAGACTATGGAAGAAATGTCCAACAACGACAACAAACACCAGCAAGGCTTGCCAGGGTGAGCAGAAACGTATGCATCCAGCCACCTGTTCGAACTCCAACCACCAAACTACCCGTTGACCGCTACGACTCCGCTGATTGGACGCCGGTCTGGCTGCACCTGCACTCACCCCCAATACTACCTGATGTCTGGGGTCGCCCAACATCAGTCCTCAGAATGTTCCGTGCTTTCGTAGCCAGCACTCCTCCCAGCTAGACGTTAGCGTGTACTGAGAGAGGTGGTGGCTTTAAGCCAATATTCCAGCACCTCCCACTTAACTTTTGTTGCACTTCTTGTTATTTTGCCTTAACGTAACTTTTCATTGTGTCATTTAAGTATTCTTATTATTTTGATTCATTGATTTTATTATAAGAATTTGTTTGTGCATTATTTTCATGTTTTGATTTATTTAACGTAATTAAAATTTCATTGTTAAAGTTTTACTTGTGTTTTGTGTGTCTTCTCCTTACCTTACCACAGACGAGGTTCCAGTTTTTCTATTTTTTTTTATAACTATGTGACGAGGCCATACCCCTAGCCTTAAACAGCCGAACACCAACGCGTTACCGTCACAAGTTATATGGGGCCCTGTCCTAGGAGCCTCACTCAGGTACTGGTGCCAAGTGGTAATTTATGGTAAGCGTATTTAACTTTGTTAACGTAGCTTTACTATTTTTCATTCAATTTCATTTTTTATAAGGTGCGGTGTATTGTGCATTACGAGAGTAACATATAGTGAAGGTGAGACAACTTTGGATTACGTGGTGACTGTAGGCCGCAGTCATACTCTTAATTGGTCATCTCTCCCTCCATGTTATTACTCGTATTTACCATCTATGTCCCTTGAATATTTCTCATTCTGACAGATCATCATATTGGTACCCTGGTACTGTGGTCTGCCCCGGGTCAAGAGTACCCAATCTTCTGCAATCTGACTGTAGGAGGACAAAGAGGGCCATAGTTCCTCTAGCTCGAACTTTAGTTGCTGAATTGGGACCTCAGCAGCAGTTCTCGTCACCAGTTGACACCTCGCACCCCTACACGTCAGTCAGAGATGATGATACATACAACGGTAGGGAATTAGCTTATTTTTTCAGAGCACAAAAGTTCGCTAATTCTGTAAGTATCATATTAAATTCAGTGGGAAAAACTTGCTTTATGTCCTATAGAGACTTGGCAAGGTATGCCTACATCCTTGGACTACCAATTTTACTTTTGAAGCATTTAACTGTTTCATTTGTTTTCGAAACTTTGTTTCATTTGTTAGTAGGATTTTCTTGCCCTTATTCTCTTACATGAGTACCGGGTACAAGATTTCCTGCGCCCTTGATTTAATTTAATCATTTAATATCTTTCACTTAACGTTAATTGTTAAAGATCACACAGGATAGGTGCCAGTTGCCACGTTGTCCTGTTTCTGACATTTCATTATTGAACATTCGTGTACCTTTATTTGCTAATTTCACCATGTTTCGTCTCCAAACTTTCCGTGCAAATCCAGCAGGTGAAATAGGGACTTTAAGTCGTGCCAAGAGGACTGAATTACAAACTCTTGCACATGAGTATCAACTGGAAGTTCCCTACCAAGCCAACAAAAATGACCTACACAACCTGTTGCTGGATTACTATTTAGAGCAAGGTAAGATAGACTCTGAAACTCATGAAACTTACTATATTGCAGAGAAAACTGACTTGGCTACGATGAAACTTAAACTAGAGCTGGCCAAGATTGAACGTGAGCAGCAAAGAGAAGCAGCTGCCATACGAAGGGAAGAGCACGAACGCGAAGCTGCTTTGAGGAGAGACGAACAAGAACGCGAAGCTGCTTTGAGGAGAGACGAACAAGAACGTGAAGCTGCCTTGAGGAGAGACGAACAAGAACGCGAAGCTGCCTTGAGGAGAGAAGAACACGAACGCGAGGTCGCATTACTCCGTGAACGTGAAAGAGTACAGCTTGAAACCAAACAACGCGAGTTGGAAATACAACGCGAACATGACAAGCAACAAGCGACTCTGGCTCTAGAGTGTCGTCAACGCGAAATCTCCTTGGAAACTTCACACTTCACTCAACGCCAGCAAGCTACTGCCAATCTTCCCGTCAGTTTTAATATATCACATGCAAGTAAGTTAATGCCATCCTTTGTAGAAGCAGAAGTTGATGTGTTTTTCACCACCTTTGAAACCCTTGCTAATCAACTCAGTTGGCCTGTCGACCAATGGGCCACACTTCTCAGAGTCCATCTTACAGGTAGAGCTGCAGTCACACTCAGTACTTTGGCGTCTGAGAATGACTACTACACTCTGAAACAAGCAGTGTTGGACGCCTACCTCCTCTCTACTGAAAGTTATAGAAGGAAATTCCGTGACCACCTGAAGGCAAGTACCACTACCTTCCTCGAGTTTGCTAACACGAAACGGAGGTATTTCATGAAATGGCTGGAAGCAGCACATGTCTCTACTTTTACAGAACTCGTCAACCTGATGCTTGTTGAAGAATTCTTGAGACGTGTGCCGCCTCCTGTCCGCCTCTACTTAGCAGATAAAGAAGAAACCGACTACCTGAAGTGTGCTAAGTCGGCTGACACTTACAGCCTCATCCACCGGCTGACACCTGAACCATCCTCCAGTAAGAAGTCGTGGTACAGTTACGAGAAGGTGAGCCCCGATCAAGCTGGTTCACAACTGTACTGCAAGTATTGTAGACTCTATGGACATACCATAGACAAGTGTGGTAAGTCTCAATACAAGGGAACCACTGACCCACAACGACCCAAACCAACTCCTCCTAAGTCCGGTAAGCCTGTGATGAATGTTGGTGTTGATGTTAATGATCTTTCTCTTTTCAGTAACCACCTGTATACTGGAACTGTCTCTGCCAACGGTTCAAATCCGGAGGGACGTTTCAAATTGAAGATCTTGAGGGACACAGCGGCTCTACAATCGATCATCTTGAAGTCGGCTGTGCCCAACATAGTCTACACCGGGGAAACAGTCTTCATCACTGACCTCACTGCTACCACTCCATACCCTCTCGCCAGAGTCCACCTGGATTGTCCCTACGTGAACGGGGAAGTCCAAGTCGCCGTCAGGGAAAAGCCTTTTCCCATGCCTGGAGTGCAACTTCTCCTAGGCAACGACTTGGCAGAAGACCTGCAACCGACCAACCTGATCGTCATGGACAAACCCCAGGTGTGTAACTCTGTGCCAAGTAACCCTATTCTTGAGTATGTTCCAGCAGAGGTTCAAGAGAGTGATGAAGTTTCTCCTCCGGTTCTCGTGACCACCCGTGCACAAGCCGCACGTCCACAGCCAGCTGACTCTACTGCTACCGCTGTCCCTCAAGACCCTCAGAAACTACCCCCGCATCTGACCAAGTTGGAGTTCCGTAAGTTGCAGAGGGAAGATCTTACTTTAACACCATTGTTTTTCCAGGCTGAGACTCAACCCGACAGTATTCCTGGGTTCTTCCTAGAGAACGACTTGCTCTACCGCAGATATAGACCCAGTAAACTGAAGGAGGAGGACGATTGGGCCAACACCGAACAACTTGTGATTCCCACCAGCCTGCGGCCCACTATTCTACACCTGGCCCATGGAGCATTCTCCCACTACGGCTTCAACAAGACTTACCATGGGATTCGTCAAGACTACTACTGGCCAGGTATGGTAAACAACGTCAAACAGTACGTAAAACAGTGTCATACATGTCAGATGGCAGGCAAACCGAACGTCTCCATTCCCAGAGCACCACTGATTCCCATACAGGTGCCTGCGGAACCTTTCCACAGACTCATAATAGACTGTGTTGGTCCTTTACCTCGGACCAGTTCAGGTAACGCCTACATCCTAACCATCCTGTGTCCTACCACCAGATTTCCCATAGCAGTTCCAGTGAAGAACATCACGGCTGCTACGGTTATCAAACATCTATTGAAGATCTTCACTCAATACGGATTTCCCAGGGAGATTCAAAGTGACTGTGGCACCAACTTCACCAGTGATCTCTTCAAAAGGACACTGGAGGAGTTCAACATCAAACAGGTATTGTCCAGCCCCTATCATCCTGCTTCACAGGGTTCTCTTGAACGTAGTCATCAGACCATCAAAGCACTCTTGAAAAAGTTTTGTAGTGAAACCTCAAAGGATTGGGATAAGCAGATTGACCTAATAATGTGTATTTTCAGAAGTCTCCCCAATGAGTCCCTAGGAGTATCTCCTTATGAGATGCTCTACGGCCGTAAGTGCCGTACTCCCCTTAAGGCTTTCAAAGACTCTCTCAGAGATGCCACCTTCAGTGAGCATCAGAATGTGCCCCAGTTTCTTCAAAACCTTCAGCACATTCTAGAGAGAGTCCACCGCTTTGCCCATGATAATCTATTGAAAGCCCAGGTGAGAATGAAGACTCATTACGACCAGACCAGCAAAGTAAGAAAATTCAAGCCGGGAGACTTCGTCCTTGCTTATTTCCCTATCCCAGGTTCACCTTTACAAAACAGATTTTCAGGACCCTACTGCGTCAAAGAGTGCAGGAATAATAATAATTATGTGATAGAGACTCCAGATAGGCGGCGGAAGACCCAGCTGTGCCACGTCAACCTCCTGAAGCAATATAATGGTACTCCTCCCACTGTCTTGATTAATTGTTCTACCTTCACAGAACCCTACATCCACAGTGAGACCATCCCGGCTTCTTCTCCCGAAAGCACTGACAAGGAGTCGGCGCTTTCTAATTCCAAAATCCTTAATGATCTTCCCAAATGCTTTCAGGATAATACTCGTGCTCCTATGCCCTCTTCTAATTCCACTCTCACCTCGTCAGATAAGCCCTACATCCTCCATGTCGACGCCAATGGTACCGACGATGGTGGTGTCGTGATGCAGCAACGAGGCGAGAAGAATACACCTGTCAGCGACTACTGCTACAAGGAACGACGGAACAATTGGCAAGGAGCTACTCTTCCTCATCCTGAAGCTTCAGCACTTCACTCCACACCTGAAAAGTGCTCGGTCCACCATCAATACGGACCACACCACCCTACCCCTCCTGCAGCACGCCCACTTCTCATCTCAACGTCTTCTACTATGGGCTTGCTAACTGCAGAAATTCAACCTGGAGACACGCTATATCAAGAGTCTGACAACATCTTAGCCCATGATCTCTCCAGAGTTTATGAAGTAGAAGCGACTCCATCCATTACTCCACCACATAACGACGTACTTCTTCCAGAACCGCAGGCTTCGGGGGAGAGTTGTGACGATAATCTCCTTCAAGAGATTGAGCCTGCTCTTCCCTCCATAATTACGTCTTCACAACTATATAAAAGACTATGGAAGAAATGTCCAACAACGACAACAAACACCAGCAAGGCTTGCCAGGGTGAGCAGAAACGTATGCATCCAGCCACCTGTTCGAACTCCAACCACCAAACTACCCGTTGACCGCTACGACTCCGCTGATTGGACGCCGGTCTGGCTGCACCTGCACTCACCCCCAATACTACCTGATGTCTGGGGTCGCCCAACATCAGTCCTCAGAATGTTCCGTGCTTTCGTAGCCAGCACTCCTCCCAGCTAGACGTTAGCGTGTACTGAGAGAGGTGGTGGCTTTAAGCCAATATTCCAGCACCTCCCACTTAACTTTTGTTGCACTTCTTGTTATTTTGCCTTAACGTAACTTTTCATTGTGTCATTTAAGTATTCTTATTATTTTGATTCATTGATTTTATTATAAGAATTTGTTTGTGCATTATTTTCATGTTTTGATTTATTTAACGTAATTAAAATTTCATTGTTAAAGTTTTACTTGTGTTTTGTGTGTCTTCTCCTTACCTTACCACAGACGAGGTTCCAGTTTTTCTATTTTTTTTTATAACTATGTGACGAGGCCATACCCCTAGCCTTAAACAGCCGAACACCAACGCGTTACCGTCACAATATATATATATATATATATATATATATATATATATATATATATATATATATATATATATATATATATATATATATATATATATTATTAAATATGACCGAAAAAGTAAGATTAATAATTCTAACACGAATTTTCTCAATCTTTCGTACATTATGCTTCACTGTTGGAGGTAAATCAAAAATCAATTCTCCAAAATTCATTTTTATTTCTAGTCTGACGCGACACGGGCGCGTTTCGTAAAACTTATTACATTTTCAAAGACTTCACAAATACACAACTGATTAGAACTTGCGTTTCCCTGATTTTATATCTACATTTGAGTGAGGTGGGAAGGGTGATGTGGCATTACATTTGAGTGAGGTGGGAAGGATGATGTGGCATTAACACAAGACAGAACACTAGAGGATATTAATAGGGTATTAAAAGTATCAACACAAGACAGAACAGAAACAATGGGTATTGAATAGAAGTGTTTGTAGAAAGCCTATTGGTCCATATTTCTTGATGCTTCTATATTGGAGCGGAGTCTTGAGGTGGGTAGAATATAGTTGTGCAATAATTGGCTGTTGATTGCTGGTGTTGACTTCTTGATGTGTAGTGCCTCGCAAACGTCAAGCCGCCTGCTATCGCTGTATCTATCGATGATTTCTGTGTTGTTTACTAGGATTTCTCTGGCGATGGTTTGGTTATGGGAAGAGATTATATGTTCCTTAATGGAGCCCTGTTGTTTATGCATCGTTAAACGCCTAGAAAGAGATGTTGTTGTCTTGCCTATATACTGGGTTTTTTGGAGCTTACAGTCCCCAAGTGGGCATTTGAAGGCATAGACGACGTTAGTCTCTTTTAAAGCGTTCTGTTTCGTGTCTGGAGAGTTTCTCATGAGTAGGCTGGCCGTTTTTCTGGTTTTATAGTAAATCGTCAGTTGTATCCTCTGATTTTTGTCTGTAGGGATAACGTTTCTATTAACAATATCTTTCAGGACCCTTTCCTCTGTTTTATGAGCTGTGGAAAAGAAGTTCCTGTAAAATAGTCTAATAGGGGGTATAGGTGTTGTGTTAGTTGTCTCTTCGGAGGTTGCATGGCTTTTCACTTTCCTTCTTATGATGTCTTCGATGAAACCATTGGAGAAGCCGTTATTGACTAGAACCTGCCTTACCCTACAGAGTTCTTCGTCGACTTGCTTCCATTCTGAGCTGTGGCTGAGAGCACGGTCGACGTATGCGTTAACAACACTCCTCTTGTACCTGTCAGGGCAGTCGCTGTTGGCATTTAGGCACATTCCTATGTTTGTTTCCTTTGTGTAGACTGCAGTGTGGAAACCTCCGCCCTTTTCCATGACTGTTACATCTAGAAAAGGCAGCTTCCCATCCTTTTCCGTCTCGTAAGTGAAACGCAGCACGGAACTCTGCTCAAATGCCTCCTTCAGCTCCTGCAGATGTCTGACATCAGGTACCTGTGTAAAAATGTCGTCAACATACCTGCAGTATATGGCCGGTTTCAAGTTCATGTCGACTAAGACTTTTTGCTCGATGGTACCCATGTAGAAGTTTGCAAACAGGACACCTAGGGGAGAACCCATGGCGACCCCATCTACTTGCTTATACATGTGCCCATCCGGGCTCAAGAAGGGTGCCTCTTTAGTACAAGCTTGGAGTAGTTTCCTCAGAATACTTTCTGGCATGTCAAGAGGAGTACAGGCTGGATCACGATACACTCTGTCGGCTATCATTCCGATTGTGATTACCAACGTACCTGTGGACGAGACAATCGGAATGATAGCCGACAGAGTGTATCGTGATCCAGCCTGTACTCCTCTTGACATGCCAGAAAGTATTCTGAGGAAACTACTCCAAGCTTGTACTAAAGAGGCACCCTTCTTGAGCCCGGATGGGCACATGTATAAGCAAGTAGATGGGGTCGCCATGGGTTCTCCCCTAGGTGTCCTGTTTGCAAACTTCTACATGGGTACCATCGAGCAAAAAGTCTTAGTCGACATGAACTTGAAACCGGCCATATACTGCAGGTATGTTGACGACATTTTTACACAGGTACCTGATGTCAGACATCTGCAGGAGCTGAAGGAGGCATTTGAGCAGAGTTCCGTGCTGCGTTTCACTTACGAGACGGAAAAGGATGGGAAGCTGCCTTTTCTAGATGTAACAGTCATGGAAAAGGGCGGAGGTTTCCACACTGCAGTCTACACAAAGGAAACAAACATAGGAATGTGCCTAAATGCCAACAGCGACTGCCCTGACAGGTACAAGAGGAGTGTTGTTAACGCATACGTCGACCGTGCTCTCAGCCACAGCTCAGAATGGAAGCAAGTCGACGAAGAACTCTGTAGGGTAAGGCAGGTTCTAGTCAATAACGGCTTCTCCAATGGTTTCATCGAAGACATCATAAGAAGGAAAGTGAAAAGCCATGCAACCTCCGAAGAGACAACTAACACAACACCTATACCCCCTATTAGACTATTTTACAGGAACTTCTTTTCCACAGCTCATAAAACAGAGGAAAGGGTCCTGAAAGATATTGTTAATAGAAACGTTATCCCTACAGACAAAAATCAGAGGATACAACTGACGATTTACTATAAAACCAGAAAAACGGCCAGCCTACTCATGAGAAACTCTCCAGACACGAAACAGAACGCTTTAAAAGAGACTAACGTCGTCTATGCCTTCAAATGCCCACTTGGGGACTGTAAGCTCCAAAAAACCCAGTATATAGGCAAGACAACAACATCTCTTTCTAGGCGTTTAACGATGCATAAACAACAGGGCTCCATTAAGGAACATATAATCTCTTCCCATAACCAAACCATCGCCAGAGAAATCCTAGTAAACAACACAGAAATCATCGATAGATACAGCGATAGCAGGCGGCTTGACGTTTGCGAGGCACTACACATCAAGAAGTCAACACCAGCAATCAACAGCCAATTATTGCACAACTATATTCTACCCACCTCAAGACTCCGCTCCAATATAGAAGCATCAAGAAATATGGACCAATAGGCTTTCTACAAACACTTCTATTCAATACCCATTGTTTCTGTTCTGTCTTGTGTTGATACTTTTAATACCCTATTAATATCCTCTAGTGTTCTGTCTTGTGTTAATGCCACATCATCCTTCCCACCTCACTCAAATGTAATGCCACATCACCCTTCCCACCTCACTCAAATGTAGATATAAAATCAGGGAAACGCAAGTTCTAATCAGTTGTGTATTTGTGAAGTCTTTGAAAATGTAATAAGTTTTACGAAACGCGCCCGTGTCGCGTCAGACTAGAAATAAAAATGAATTTTGGAGAATTGATTTTTGATTTACCTCCAACAGTGAAGCATAATGTACGAAAGATTGAGAAAATTCGTGTTAGAATTATTAATCTTACTTTTTCGGTCATATTTAATAATATATGTCTACAGGAAAGACTGCTACCAAAATATACTAATATATATATATATATATATATATATATATATATATATATATATATATATATGTATATATATATATATATATATATATATATATGTCGTACCTAATAGCCAGAACGCACTTCTCAGCCTACTATTCAAGGCCCGATTTGCCTAATAAGCCAAGTTTTCATGAATTAATGTTTTTTCGTCTACCTAACCTATCTAACCTAACCTAACCTAGCTTTTTTTGGCTACCTAACCTAACCTTACCTATAAATATAGGTTAGGTTAGGTTAGGTAGGGTTGGTTAGGTTCGGTCATATATCTACGTTAATTTTAACTCCAATAAAACAAATTGACCTCATACATAGAGAAAAGGGTTGCTTTATCATTTCATAAGAAAAAAATTATAGTAAATATAATAATTCAGGAAAACTTGGCTTATTAGGCAAATCGGGCCTTGAATAGTAGGCTGAGAAGTGAGTTCTGGCTACTAGGTACGACATATATATATATGCAGAATAACCACATATGAAAAATAGAAAATGCTTAACGCGTTTTCGGCTAATTCGCCTTCATCAGAGCAAAGTAGAATGAGGATAAGATTGCTGATCAGACCTTTATATCCGCCTGGGCAGATCACCTGACCACCAAAAATAAGTGGAACAGACTACTAAGTCGAAACCAGAACTGAAAAATTCGTTGGTATTACCATATTCTGAGGGTCTAGTAAATCTTGCCCCAGCCCTGAAGAACCTTAATATTAATCTAGTGTTCAAAAATACAGTTAAGTCCATGTTAATTAAGAACTCGCCCTCGTCTGTAGCAGGTTGTGTGTATTCCATCCCTTGTAATGAGTGTGCATGTGTTTACATCGGCCAGACAGGTAAATCTCTTTCCTCGCGTTTAAAACAGCATTCATATGCTATTCGTACAGCCCAGCAATCCAGTGCATTGTATTTACATTCCAGTTTATGTAATCATTCTATCGACTTCACAGGGGCAAAATGTATTGTTAAAAGTAAGGATTTTGTTGAACGAAACGTGATCGAGTCTGCTCTGATCAAACATTGTAACAACAGCCTTAATGTGAGCCCCGGTATGTACAAGTTGGATCCCTATTTAAGCCTCAATATAGCACGTCAAAACAATATAGCAATCATTTAACACGTATGGCACTTGGAGATATTAATAGGAGCTGCCTTGTATGGGCCAATAGGCCTTCTGCAGTTACCTTCTTTCTTATAATTCCTTTCCTCCACTTATTTTTGGTGGTCAGGTGATCTGCCCAGGCGGATATAAAGGTCTGATCAGCAATCTTATCCTCATTCTACTTTGCTCTGATGAAGGCGAATTAGCCGAAAACGCGTTAAGCATTTTCTATTTTTCATATGTGGTTATTCTGCATACTTGGATCAGTGTTTTTGTGATCATTGTTGCATATATATATATATATATATATATATATATATATATATATATATATATATATATATATATATATATATATATATATATATATATATATATATATATATATATATATATATATATATATATATATATATTAAATATGACCGAAAAAGTAAGATTAATAATTCTAACACGAATTTTCTCGATCTTTCTTATGTTACTTTTCACTGTTGATGGTAATTGAAAAATCAATTCTTCAAAATTCATTTTTATTTCTAGTCTGACGCGACACTTGAGCGCGTTTCGTAAAACTTATTACATTTTCAAAGACTTTAGTTTACACACACACAACTGTAACTGAATAGAGCTTAAACATCTTCGATTTTTTTATACCTGCATTTGGGTGAGGTGGTATGTTACAAATAACATATCACCTGACTGATGATTGTAACATATCACCTCACCCAAATGCAGGTATAAAAAATCGAAGATGTTTAAGCTCTATTAAACATCTTCGATTTTTTATACCTGCATTTGGGTGAGGTGATATGTTTATCACCTCACCCGAAGATGTTTAAGCTCTATTCCCATCTGGTCACCATTTGGTCCGGGAGACATCTCCCGTCACGCTGGGTGCAGTCGCACCTCCACTGATCTCCAGTATCATCTATTGATACTGGTGATGGCTCAAAAGGGCCACCACTTACGAGCTATTCATGCCCGTGCCACCTTTTGGGTGGCTTCATCTTCATCTTAACACATTCACAAGGGAGACATCTCCCGTCATGCAGGATGCATTCGCACCTCCACAGATCTTCAGTATCAGCTCTTGATACTGGTAATGGCTTAAAAAGGCCTCCACTTATGGGCTATTCATGCCCGTGCCACCTTTTGGGTGGCTTAATCTTCATCAATCAATCAATAAGCTCTATTCAGTTACAGTTGTGTGTGTGTAAACTAAAGTCTTTGAAAATGTAATAAGTTTTACGAAACGCGCTCAAGTGTCGCGTCAGACTAGAAATAAAATGAATTTTGAAGAATTCATTTTTCAATTACCATCAACAGTGAAAAGTAACATAAGAAAGATCGAGAAAATTCGTGTTAGAATTATTAATCTTACTTTTTCAGTCATATTTAATAATATATGTCTACAGGAAAGACTGCTACCAAAATATATTGTGACGGTAATCTCTTTCAAGAGAGATTGAGCCTGCTCTTCCCTACACGTTTACGTCTTTCAAGTACAAGATATTATATTGAAGATACGTCCACCAGTATCGCCAAACGTTTTGCCCAGGAAGCAAAGCGTACCAAGCACAACCCGACACACAGGATACCGCCCGCCGTCAACCAGCAAACTACTCATTCTCCGCCTGCCTGTTGCTGATTGGCTGGTGTCTCGCCGCACCTGCACTCACGCCACCACATGAGTCGACGTCTGGACCAGCAGCTCGCCGACTCCTCAGAATATCTCTGTGCTCCTTGGAGTTGACATCTCTCTATTAGTAGACTAAGCCCTGGCTGTCGTGTACTAAGGGAGGTGGCAGCTTGAAGCCAGTATTCCCCGCACCTCACTTATTTGATTTATTTTAACTTGCACTTACTTGTCTTAGAGTAACTTTTCATTGCCAGTAATTATTCATGTTGTTTTGTTTGTTGACTTGTTTTGAATTTTACGAGATTGTCTTTATTCATATCTTGTTTTCTAGAGTAATTAAAAATCCATTGTTTATACTTTGTGTTTTGTGTGTCTTCCCATTACCTTACCACAGACGAAAGGACAAACTTTTCTTTTTTTTTTGTTATGTGACAAGGCCCTGCCCCCAGCTTTTGAAACAGCCGAACACCAACGTTTTACCGTCACAATATATATATATATATATATATATATATATATATATATATATATATATATATATATATATATATATATATATATATATATATATATATATACACACACATATACATATATATACTATCTTTAGGGACCCCACTCTCGAAGAGGAAAATAAAGAGTATTCAGAGAAGACCTTGTGGATTCTTACTGAACACTTTGATATTTTCCACTCCTACCACCCTTAATTTTGTTTTCTTAAATTTTAAGAAAATTTTCTGTCTTAAACAGACAAACTAAAAGACAGACAGACAGACGGTGAGTGTGAGTCTCTGGTTGCGTAGTGATAACACACTTACTCCGTGCCTCATGGGTGATTTGGTTTAGGTTCGAGTCCGGACTAAAATTGACTAGACACTAATTTCCTATCTGTTCGACCAGCAGTAATCGGGTACCCGGTTTTTAACCAATTTACTGGTCGTACTCCAGGGTAAACTAGTGGGTAAGGCTTACCTTAAGCTGTGAACAGGGAAAGCTCTCAGCCCGCCAAACACTCGACCAAACTACGACGTTGCAACAACGTTTAAAAAAGTTTTAACAACCAATATAACAGGTTATAACAACTTTCTAACACGTCGTAAAAACGTTATGTAATAAAATGTAACAACTTTGTAGCAAGTTGTAACAAAAGGGACCGTTACATTGTATGTTTGCAGGGAGCCTACTAGCAAGCGTCAGAAGCCATCTTTTCCTGTACCCACTTGTTTATACAAAAAAAAATGAAAAAAAGAGAAGGAGGGTATGTGTGAAGCTAGACACATATACAACAAAATTATAAATTAAGGTATCAGAGTCCATTTCATGTGGACTCCATCTCATGTTGGCCTCCAGATGCATGATAGATCTGATGAGTTAGACAAAAAATCTGCCAACAAATGAGAAACCGAGTATAACCTTCGATTGTCAATAAGCAATCTGAGAGCAATAGTACACCAAGAACGTCAACGAAACCTTGGAGATCTGAGGCAAAGTGAAATCGACACCAATAATTTCATCTATCATCATATTATCATGCTAGAGGAGGCACACATCTATGGATCATCCAGTAAAATCAGCAGACTTACAGATGTTACTATCTTGAGGTTATCTTGAGATGATTTCGGGGCTTTAGTGTCCCCGCGGCCCGGTCCTCGACCAGGCCTCCACCCCCAGGAAGCAGCCCGTGACAGCTGACTAACTCCCAGGTACCTATTTACTGCTAGGTAACAGGGGCATTTAGGGTGAAAGAAACTTTGCCCATTTGTTTCTGCCTCGTGCGGGAATCGAACCCGCGCCACAGAATTACGAGTCCTGCGCGCTATCCACCAGGCTACGAGGCCCCATTGACTACTACTAGACTCGGTTACAAGTATCTCTGGGAATTTTAATTATCTGCTTATGTAGACCTGACCAAATGTAAAAATGTGTCAACAAAATTATTCGCACAACCTCTAACACTACATGATGGGTTGCGAAAAGATACGTGAATTCAGAGACAATTATATAACAAATGTTCAAGAGATGTGTAAATATTTAATTCAAAATGATCTGCCAGAAATTTTAGCCAAATATTCCCAGTTTGCTAACTATAGGTAGTAACTGAGTGATTGTAAGCTATCCACCGCACCACCGTTTGGATGGGGGCGGTGTGCAGAATAAACATATCAATTGTGACACTAGCTCTCCACATATGTCAGTTGCTTAACTTAGAAACTGTACTTGTGGTCGGTCTGGAGCCCATTGTTAATGTGATTATGTGCATTAAATTTTGTAACTTGATTGGCTAAATGAATTGTGGGGTTCAGTCCCTGAGCCCATTATGTGCCTCTGTAACCCTTTCCACTATCGCCCACAGGATGGGTATGGGGTGCATAATAAATGAACTAAACTAATTGCTATGCTATTGTCGGGATGGGTGGGGGGAGGGGACAGAGAGGCAGAGAGAAAGAAAAGCCTTATCTTGGAGCGTTTCAGAAGAAAGAGCTGGGTGGAAACTCCCGTGAGGGCGTCTCTAGGCATCGTGGCGCCAGGTGACGCCGGTGACAGTTGTGATGGCTTTCCGACGATGCTTTACCTCATCATTATTCATATCCCTCCCACGCGGCCGGGGACCCTGACACACACCAGGTGCCTCGCACCAAAGGTTGTGATCGTGGTCATTTTCGTAATACTAACAGGCAGCCTGAGGCCAGGGAATGTTCGTGAAGCTTAGGATGAAATGCAGAAGTGGTTTGGAAGCCCCTCGGAATGGGAGGTTTACAAGGACCACAACAGCAGGGACGAGTGCTATTTAGGATGTATATAATGAACTTATCCACAGGAAGGGTATGGGGGCAGTAATGACTTCAAAAGCGTATTAAACCGGTAGATCAAAGTATGAAAGAGCCATTGCAATTAATATGAGAGTATATGCAGTGAAATAGTTTTCACATTCTGAAATTTTTTATAATTTCCTTATTTTAACTTTGTGATGGCCCCCACGCTGACTTGGGGATGAACACTGACACCGACTCATACCTCGAAGGTTGAAGGTTCCTAGAAGACTTGTAACATTACGACGTCCGCTGACGCAACCACAGGGACAGCAAAACTTCCCGCCCCGCCCCGCCATCCTACCTTGGGTGACGCAGAGAGCCACTGTACCAGTCTCACACTCGGTTCCCAGTAGATGGCCTGCAAGGGCAGGAAGGCCAAGTATAGAAGCTCTTGTCAGCAGAAGCATCAGCGCAGGGACTCACTCGCTTTCATCTCATTTCTTTATTTAGCGCTCATTACCCATATATATATATATATATATATATATATATATATATATATATATATATATATATATATATATATATATATATATATATATATATATATATATATATATATATATATATATATATATATATATATATATATATGTGTGTGTGTGTGTAAACAAATTGACTACTTCTCCTATGAAGCATCGAACCCTGGCCCACCAAGTGGCAGTCCAGCATGCTAACCATCACTCCACCACCAGATCTTTAAAAGGACGGTGCATAGGGTGGCTAATCCCGAGCACCGCTTCTGTGCCAGGTAAGTCCAATACGAGCTCACCATAGCCCGTGCTACTTGCCCCGCTCCTGTAGCAGGTAAGTTACGGGCTCATCATAGCCCGTGCTACTTGGAACTTCCGAGTAGCCGAATCTATAACAATAACAATGGGCAGCTAATTCATGACGCTCCATCCCCAAAGACGCCAGGTAATGGTGAGAGATCAGACATGTTCTCTTCAATGCGATGTGTGGCACATTGTGAGTTTTCTCTAATTAATATGATTGCATTGAAGAGAACGTGTCTGATCTCTCACCATTACCTGGCGTCTTTGGGGATGGAGTGTGGTGGATTAGCCGCCCTATGCACCATCCCTTTAAAGATCTGGCAGTGGAGTGATGGTTAGTATGCTGAACTGCCACTTGGTGGGCCAGGGTTCGATGCTTCATAGGGGAAGTAGTCAATTTGTTTAAATATAACTTGCATGTTCTTGCAAGTGTGTGATATATATATATATATATATATATATATATATATATATATATATATATATATATATATATATATATATATATATATATATATATATATATATATATATATATATATATATATATATATATATATATATATATATATATTGTGAAGGTAAAGCGTTGGTGTTCGGCTGTTTCAAAAGCTAGGGGCAGGGCCTTGTCACATTAGAGAAAAAAAAGAGAAAAGCTGGAGCTTTCGTCTGTGGTAAGGTAATGGGAAGACACACAAAACACAAGTAAATTAACAATGAAATTTTAATTACTTTAGAAAAACAAGACATGAATAAAGTTAAGCACATAAAATATAAAAGACAAGTCAACAAACAAAATAATATGAATAATCACTGGTAAATGAAAAGTTACGTTAAGACAAGTGAGTTACAGTGATAGCAAAATAAATATGAATGGAGTTGGAATATTGGCTTCGAGCTGCCACCTCCCTTAGTACACGAAAGTTAAGGCTTAGTCTACCAACGAGAGATGTCAACTGCAAGGAGCACTGAGATATTCTGACAATACTGAAGCACTGCAGCCAAGACATCAACTTGTGGCGGAGGGCAGGTGCGACGGGACACCAGCCAATCAGCGACAGGCAGGCAAAGGACAAGTAGTTAGCTGGTTACGGCAGTGGTAGCTAGCAGGTGTGCTGGATACGTTTTGCTCTCTGGGCAAAACGTTTTGGAGATATTTGGTGGACGTATCTTCTATATTATCTTTTGTTTTTACGTACTTTGTAGGGAAGAGCAGGCTCAATCTCTCTTGAAAAAGATTATCGTCACAATATATATATATATATATATATATATATATATATGTTGTACCTAGTAGCCAGAACGTCGTACTCGGCCTGCTATGCAAGGCCCGATTTGCCTAATAAGCCAAGTTTTCCTGAATTGTCCGAAATTGGAATTGCCCAAATGCCCAAAACGCTTTGCGTAATAGTGGCTTTAGGCATTGTATGAACTAGCCCTATCTATAAATCCATCACTCTTTGTAAAATCTCTTCTATGTATGTGCCTTACTTAAATAAACGTTTGATTTGATTTGAATTAATATATTTTCTCTAATTTTTTTCTTATGAAATGATAAAGCTACCCATTTCATTATGTATGAGGTCAATTTTTTTTATTGGAGTTAAAGTTAACGTAGATATATGACCGAACCTAACCAACCCTACCTAACCTATCTTTATAGGTTAGGTTAGGTAACCGAAAAAGTTAGGTTAGGTTAGGCTAGGTAGGTTAAGTAGTCGAAAAACAATTAATTCATGAAAACTTGGCTTATTAGGCAAATCGGGCCTTGCATAGTAGGCTGAGAAGTGCGTTCTGGCTACTAGGTACGACATATATATATATATATATAAATATATATATATATATATATATATATATATATATATATATATTTATATATATATATATATATATATATATATATATATATATATATATATATATATATATATATATATATATATATGTCGTACCTAGTAGGCAGAACGCACTTCTCAGCCTACTATGCAAGGCCCGATTTGCCTAATAAGCCAAGTTTTCCTGAATTAATATATTTTCTCATTTTTTTTTCTTATGAAATGATAAAGCTACCCATTTCATTATGTATGAGGTCAATTTTTTTTTATTGGAGTTAAAATTAACGTAGATATATGACCGAACCTAACCAACCCTACCTAACCTAACCGAACCTATCTTTATAGGTTAGGTTAGGTAGCCGAAAAAGTTAGGTTAGGTAGTCGAAAAACTATTAATTCATGAAAACTTGGCCTATTAGGCAAATCAGGCCTTGCGTAGTAGGCTGAGAAGTGCGTTCTGACTACTAGGTACGACATATATATATATATATATATATATATATATATATATATATATATATATATATATATATATGTCGTACCTAGTAGCCAGAACGCACTTCTCAGCCTACTATGCAAGGCCCGATTTGCCTAATAAGCCAAGTTTTCATGAATTAATTGTTTTTCGACTACCTAACCTACCTAACCTAACCTAACCTAACTTTTTTGGCTACCTAACCTAACCTAACCTATAAAGATAGGTTAGGTTAGGTTAGGTAGGGTTGGTTAGGTTAAGTCATATATCTACATTAATTTTAACTCCAATAAAAAAAAATTGACCTCATACATAATGAAATGGGCAGCTTTATCATTTCATAAGAAAAAAAATAGAGAAAATATAATAATTCAGGAAAACTTGGCTTATTAGGCAAATCGGGCCTTGCATAGTAGGCTGAGAAGTGAGTTCTGGCTACTAGGTACGACATATATATATATATATATATATATATATATATATATATATATATATATATATATATATATATATATATATATATATATATATATATATATATATATATATATATATATATATCAGGTACAAGAGGAGTGTTGTTAACGCATATGTCGACCGTGCTCTCAGCCACAGCTCAGAATGGAAGCAAGTCGACGAAGAACTCTGTAGGGTAAGGCAGGTCCTAGTCAACAACGGCTTCTCCAATGGTTTCGTGGAAGACATCATAAGAAGGAAAGTGAAATGCCATGCAACCTCTGAAGAGACAACTAACACAACACCTATACCCCCTATTAGTCTATTTTACAGGAACTTCTTTTCCACAGCTCATAAAACGGAGGAAAGGGTCCTGAAAGATATTGTTAATAGAAACGTTATCCCTACAGACAAAAATCAGAAGATACAACTGACAATTTACTATAAAACCAGAAAAACGGCCAGCCTACTCATGAGAAACTCTCCAGACACAAAACAGAACGCTTTAAAAGAGACTAACGTCGTCTATGCCTTCAAATGCCCTCTTGGGGACTGTAAGCTCCAAAAAAAACAGTATATAGGCAAGACAACAACATCTCTTTCTAGGCGTTTAACGATGCATAAGCAACAGGGCTCCATTAAGGAACATATAATCTCTTCCCACAACCAAACCATCGCCAGAGAAATCCTAGTAAACAACACAGAAATCATCGATAGATACAGCGATAGCAGGCGGCTTGACGTTTGCGAGGCACTACACACCAAGAAGTCAACACCAGCAATCAACATCCAATTAATGCACAACTATATTCTACCCACCTCAAGACTCCGCTCCAATATAGAAGCATCAAGAAATATGGACCAATAGGCTTTCTACAATCACTTCTATTCAATACCCATTGTTTCGTGTTCTGTCTTGTGTTGATGAAATTAATACCCTATTAATACCACCTCTTGTTCTGTCTTGTGTTGATGAAATTAATACCCTATTAATGCCACCTCACCCCGTCCACCTCCCTCAAATGTAGATATAAAATCGGAGATGCGTAAGTTCTATTCAGTTGTGTATTTGTAAACTAAAGTCTTTGAAAATGTAATAAGTTTTACGAAACGCGCTCGTGTCGCGTCAGACTAGAAATAAAAATGAATTTTGGATAATTGATTTTTGATTTACCTCCAACAGTGAAAAGAAATGTACGAAAGATTGAGAAAATTCGTGTTAGAATTATTAATCTTACTTTTTCGGTCATATTTAATAATATATGTCTACAGGAAAGACTGCTACCAAAATATACTAATATATATATATATATATATATATATATATTTATATATATATATATAATCCAGGAGCAGGGAGCAGCCTTAGGCCTCATTCTCAATGCATCCAAATGTGAAATAATCTCCCGCAACCCAGACATCACTGGGCAAATACAAAATGTTCTTCCAGACATTCTCGTTGTCGAGCCACCGGACTGCACACTCCTGGGTGCCCCCATTGGCCCACGAGCAATCGAGGAGGTCCTGGTTGCAAAAATCACTGACCTAAAGAGAATGCAGGACAGGATTGACAAGATTGATGCCCACGATGCTCTCTTTCTCCTTACAAGATGCCTGTCTCTCCCTAAGTTGACCTACTTTCTGAGATGTTCTCCATCCTACAGCAGCCCTAAGTTAAATGTGTATGACACCCTTCTGAGGTCCATGCTGGTGAAAGTCCTGAACCTGCCATTGGACGACTCTCAGTGGGAGCAAGCAACCCTTCCTGTAAGACTCGGCGGCCTTGGTGTCCGCACAGCCTCCCAAATTGCTCTACCAGCCTTCCTTTCCTCCTCTCATGCATCGCACGACCTCATCAGAGATATTTTACCTGCAACCCTGAGAGATTCAGCAGGAATACACGATCCTGCTTTCACTGAATGTTCAAATCAGTGGGATGTTCTTGCAGCCCCAGCAACCATTATAGAGCCAACAAAACAACACAAACAGTCCGGCTGGGACCACCCTCTAGTGGAAAAAGTAGCTGATGCCATGCTCAGCGTCGCAACATCAGACAAGGAGAAAGCCCGCCTCAGAGCAGTGCGTGCCCCCCATGCAGGAGACTTCCTCCTGGCAGTACCCATGTCAGCAATGGGCACGCGCCTAGATCCAGAATCCCTTCGTGTAGCAGTGGCCCTTCATTCACACTGAATACAAGTGTATTTGCAACAGGGTGGAAGCAGACCAATACGGACTGCATGGGTTGCATTGCGGAAGCACAAAGGGCTGGCATGCAAGACACAACGAGGTCAATGATATCATCAAGAGAAGCCTCGTCTCAGCTGGGTGCCCAGCGGAGAGAGAACCTCGCATCCTAGGGGTCCAAAACCTGGATTTCCCTGCACTTCGCCCTGATGGCATCACCATATACCCATGGAAGGAGGGTAGACAGTTGGTGTGGGACTACACATGTGTATCCACCCTGGCTGACACCTATGTACACTTCGGAGCTGATCAAGCAGATGGGGCGGCCAACCACAGGGAAACAGCAAAATCACTCAAGTACAGGCGACTGGAAGGTCAATACCTCTTTGTTCCCATAGCGTCTGAGACGCATGGCCCCTGGGGCAAGAGTGCCTTGGGATTTCTCAAGGAATTGGGTTCCAAGCTCATTGACGTCACCAGAGACCCAAGGGCTTCCAGTTTTTTATTTCAGCGTCTCAGTGTGGCGATCCAGAGGGGAAATGCTTGCTGCGTCCTCGGTTCTTGTCCAGAAGCGGAGGAGCTTCAAGAGATCCATAACCTTTAGGCATTTGTCTTGTATGTTTTGTAACCTTTAAATACACAATAAAGGAAAAAATAAAAAAAAAAGGGAAGGGGGTGGTAGGAGAAAAGCACACAGAAACTGTATTGGAGGGGACCTACATTCCCTCCAATGCGTTATGTGTGGTTTCCTCCGAGGCTATGGGTCCCCCTTCTTCCAGCCAGAGGTGGTATATATATATATATATATATATATATATATATATATATATATATATATATATATATATATATATATATATATATATATATATATATATATATATATATATATATATATATATATATATATATATATTATTAAATATGACCGAAAAAGTAAGATTAATAATTCTAACACGAATTTTCTCAATCTTTCGTACATTACGCTTCACTGTTGGAGGTAAATCAAAAATCACTTCTCCAAAATTCATTTTTATTTCTAGTCTGACGCGACACGGGCGCGTTTCGTAAAACTTATTACATTTTCAAAGACTTCACAAATACACAACTGATTAGAACTTACGTATCTCTGATTTTATATCTACATTTGAGTGAGGTGGGAGGGGTGATGTGGCATTAACACAAGACAGAACAAGAGGGGATATTAATAGGGTATTAAAAGTATCAACACAAGACAGAACAGAAACAATGGGTATTGAATAGAAGTGTTTGTAGAAAGCCTAATGGTCCATATTTCTTGATGCTTCTATATTGGAGCGGAGTCTTGAGGTGGGTAGAATATAGTTGTGCAATAATTGGCTGTTGATTGCTGGTGTTGACTTCTTGATGTGTAGTGCCTCGCAAACGTCAAGCCGCCTGCTATCGCTGTATCTATCGATGATTTCTGTGTTGTTTACTAGGATTTCTCTGGCGATGGTTTGGTTATGGGAAGAGATTATATGTTCCTTAATGAAGTTTGCAAACAGGACACCTAGGGGAGAACCCATGGCGACCCCATCTGTGTCCATGTCCTGTTTGCAAACTTCTACATGGGTACCATCGAGCAAAAAGTCTTAGTCGACATGAACTTGAAACCGGCCATATACTGCAGGTATGTTGACGACATTTTTACACAGGTACCTGATGTCAGACATCTGCAGGAGCTGAAGGAGGCATTTGAGCAGAGTTCCGTGCTGCGTTTCACTTACGAGACGGAAAAGGATGGGAAGCTGCCTTTTCTAGATGTAACAGTCATGGAAAAGGGCGGAGGTTTCCACACTGCAGTCTACACTAAGGAAACAAACATAGGAATGTGCCTAAATGCCAACAGCGACTGCCCTGACAGGTACAAGAGGAGTGTTGTTAACGCATACGTCGACCGTGCTCTCAGCCACAGCTCAGAATGGAAGCAAGTCGACGAAGAACTCTGTAGGGTAAGGCAGGTCCTAGTCAATAACGGCTTCTCCAATGGTTTCATCGAAGACATCATAAGAAGGAAAGTGAAAAGCCATGCAACCTCTGAAGAGACAACTAACACAACACCTATACCCCCTATTAGACTATTTTACAGGAACTTCTTTTCCACAGCTCATAAAACGGAGGAAAGGGTCCTAAAAGATATTGTTAATAGAAACGTTATCCCTACAGACAAAAATCAGAGGATACAACTGACGATTTACTATAAAACCAGAAAAACGGCCAGCCTACTCATGAGAAACTCTCCAGACACAAAACAGAACGCTTTAAAAGAGACTAACGTCGTCTATGCCTTCAAATGCCCACTTGGGGACTGTAAGCTCCAAAAAAACCCAGTATATAGGCAAGACAACAACATCTCTTTCTAGGCGTTTAACGATGCATAAGCAGCAGGGCTCCATTAAGGAACATATAATCTCTTCCCATAACCAAACCATCGCCAGAGAAATCCTAGTAAACAACACAGAAATCATCGATAGATACAGCGATAGCAGGCGGCTTGACGTTTGCGAGGCACTACACATCAAGAAGTCAACACCAGCAATCAACAGCCAATTATTGCACAACTATATTCTACCCACCTCAAGACTCCGCTCCAATATAGAAGCATCAAGAAATATGGACCAATAGGCTTTCTACAAACACTTCTATTCAATACCCATTGTTTCTGTTCTGTCTTGTGTTGATACTTTTAATACCCTATTAATATCCCCTCTTGTTCTGTCTTGTGTTAATGCCACATCACCCCTCCCACCTCACTCAAATGTAGATATAAAATCAGAGATACGTAAGTTCTAATCAGTTGTGTATATGTGAAGTCTTTGAAAATGTAATAAGTTATACGAAACGCGCCCGTGTCGCGTCAGACTAGAAATAAAAATGAATTTTGGAGAAATGATTTTTTATTTACCTCCAACAGTGAAGCGTAATGTACGAAAGATTGAGAAAATTCGTGTTAGAATTATTAATCTTACTTTTTCGGTCATATTTAATAATATATGTCTACAGGAAAGACTGCTACCAAAATATACTAATATATATATATATATATATATATATATATATATATATATAATCTTTGGACAACACCCACCAGTGGGACTCGAACCCAGAAAGCACAACTACCTTCCAGTAGCAGGCATAACTAGTATGCTTTAACCCACTACACCATCAGACCTTTCAAAAGAAGTAGATAGTTCGAGATATATATATCTCAAACATCTCTACTTCCCGAAGGCACCAGATGAGTGTGGGGTCAGTCTGCATTTTCCATCAAGCCACTGTCAATGTGAGAGAACTCGTGTCCAGCTTATAAGCCTATACTTGCATAAACCACAAGTGAAGATTAAATAATCTTTGGACAACACCCACCAGTGGGACTCGAACCCAGAAAGCACAACTACCTTCCAGTAGCAGGCATAACTAGTATGCTTTAACCCACTACACCATCAGACCTTTCAAAAGAAGTAGATAGTTCGAGATATATATATCTCAAACATCTCTACTTCCCGAAGGCACCAGATGAGTGTGGGGTCAGTCTGCATTTTCCATCAAGCCACTGTCAATGTGAGAGAACTCGTGTCCAGCTTATAAGCCTATACTTGCATAAACCACAAGTGAAGATTAAATAATCTTTGGACAACACCCACCAGTGGGACTCGAACCCAGAAAGCACAACTACCTTCCAGTAGCAGGCATAACTAGTATGCTTTAATGGTGTAGTGGGTTAAAGCATACTAGTTATGCCTGCTACTGGAAGGTAGTTGTGCTTTCTGGGTTCGAGTCCCACTGGTGGGTGTTGTCCAAAGATTATTTAATCTTCACTTGTGGTTTATGCAAGTATAGGCTTATAAGCTGGACACGAGTTCTCTCACATTGACAGTGGCTTGATGGAAAATGCAGACTGACCCCACACTCATCTGGTGCCTTCGGGAAGTAGAGATGTTTGAGATATATATATCTCGAACTATCTACTTCTTTTGAAAGGTCTGATGGTGTAGTGGGTTAAAGCATACTAGTTATGCCTGCTACTGGAAGGTAGTTGTGCTTTCTGGGTTCGAGTCCCACTGGTGGGTGTTGTCCAAAGATTATTTAATCTTCACTTGTGGTTTATGCAAGTATAGGCTTATAAGCTGGACACGAGTTCTCTCACATTGACAGTGGCTTGATGGAAAATGCAGACTGACCCCACACTCATCTGGTGCCTTCGGGAAGTAGAGATGTTTGAGATATATATATCTCGAACTATCTACTTCTTTTGAAAGGTCTGATGGTGTAGTGGGTTAAAGCATACTAGTTATGCCTGCTACTGGAAGGTAGTTGTGCTTTCTGGGTTCGAGTCCCACTGGTGGGTGTTGTCCAAAGATTATTTAATCTTCACTTGTGGTTTATGCAAGTATAGGCTTATAAGCTGGACACGAGTTCTCTCACATTGACAGTGGCTTGATGGAAAATGCAGACTGACCCCACACTCATCTGGTGCCTTCGGGAAGTAGAGATGTTTGAGATATATATATCTCGAACTATCTACTTCTTTTGAAAGGTCTGATGGTGTAGTGGGTTAAAGCATACTAGTTATGCCTGCTACTGGAAGGTAGTTGTGCTTTCTGGGTTCGAGTCCCACTGGTGGGTGTTGTCCAAAGATTATTTAATCTTCACTTGTGGTTTATGCAAGTATAGGCTTATAAGCTGGACACGAGTTCTCTCACATTGACAGTGGCTTGATGGAAAATGCAGACTGACCCCACACTCATCTGGTGCCTTCGGGAAGTAGAGATGTTTGAGATATATATATCTCGAACTATCTACTTCTTTTGAAAGGTCTGATGGTGTAGTGGGTTAAAGCATACTAGTTATGCCTGCTACTGGAAGGTAGTTGTGCTTTCTGGGTTCGAGTCCCACTGGTGGGTGTTGTCCAAAGATTATTTAATCTTCACTTGTGGTTTATGCAAGTATAGGCTTATAAGCTGGACACGAGTTCTCTCACATTGACAGTGGCTTGATGGAAAATGCAGACTGACCCCACACTCATCTGGTGCCTTCGGGAAGTAGAGATGTTTGAGATATATATATCTCGAACTATCTACTTCTTTTGAAAGGTCTGATGGTGTAGTGGGTTAAAGCATACTAGTTATGCCTGCTACTGGAAGGTAGTTGTGCTTTCTGGGTTCGAGTCCCACTGGTGGGTGTTGTCCAAAGATTATTTAATCTTCACTTGTGGTTTATGCAAGTATAGGCTTATAAGCTGGACACGAGTTCTCTCACATTGACAGTGGCTTGATGGAAAATGCAGACTGACCCCACACTCATCTGGTGCCTTCGGGAAGTAGAGATGTTTGAGATATATATATCTCGAACTATCTACTTCTTTTGAAAGGTCTGATGGTGTAGTGGGTTAAAGCATACTAGTTATGCCTGCTACTGGAAGGTAGTTGTGCTTTCTGGGTTCGAGTCCCACTGGTGGGTGTTGTCCAAAGATTATTTAATCTTCACTTGTGGTTTATGCAAGTATAGGCTTATAAGCTGGACACGAGTTCTCTCACATTGACAGTGGCTTGATGGAAAATGCAGACTGACCCCACACTCATCTGGTGCCTTCGGGAAGTAGAGATGTTTGAGATATATATATCTCGAACTATCTACTTCTTTTGAAAGGTCTGATGGTGTAGTGGGTTAAAGCATACTAGTTATGCCTGCTACTGGAAGGTAGTTGTGCTTTCTGGGTTCGAGTCCCACTGGTGGGTGTTGTCCAAAGATTATTTAATCTTCACTTGTGGTTTATGCAAGTATAGGCTTATAAGCTGGACACGAGTTCTCTCACATTGACAGTGGCTTGATGGAAAATGCAGACTGACCCCACACTCATCTGGTGCCTTCGGGAAGTAGAGATGTTTGAGATATATATATCTCGAACTATCTACTTCTTTTGAAAGGTCTGATGGTGTAGTGGGTTAAAGCATACTAGTTATGCCTGCTACTGGAAGGTAGTTGTGCTTTCTGGGTTCGAGTCCCACTGGTGGGTGTTGTCCAAAGATTATTTAATCTTCACTTGTGGTTTATGCAAGTATAGGCTTATAAGCTGGACACGAGTTCTCTCACATTGACAGTGGCTTGATGGAAAATGCAGACTGACCCCACACTCATCTGGTGCCTTCGGGAAGTAGAGATGTTTGAGATATATATATCTCGAACTATCTACTTCTTTTGAAAGGTCTGATGGTGTAGTGGGTTAAAGCATACTAGTTATGCCTGCTACTGGAAGGTAGTTGTGCTTTCTGGGTTCGAGTCCCACTGGTGGGTGTTGTCCAAAGATTATTTAATCTTCACTTGTGGTTTATGCAAGTATAGGCTTATAAGCTGGACACGAGTTCTCTCACATTGACAGTGGCTTGATGGAAAATGCAGACTGACCCCACACTCATCTGGTGCCTTCGGGAAGTAGAGATGTTTGAGATATATATATCTCGAACTATCTACTTCTTTTGAAAGGTCTGATGGTGTAGTGGGTTAAAGCATACTAGTTATGCCTGCTACTGGAAGGTAGTTGTGCTTTCTGGGTTCGAGTCCCACTGGTGGGTGTTGTCCAAAGATTATTTAATCTTCACTTGTGGTTTATGCAAGTATAGGCTTATATATATATATATATATATATATATATATATATATATATATATATATATATATATATGTCGTACCTAGTAGCCAGAACTCACTTCTCAGCCTACTATGCAAGGCCCGATTTGCCTAATAAGCCAAGTTTTCATGAATAAATGTTTTTTCGTCTACCTAACCTACCTAACCTAACCTAACCTAGCTTTTTTTGGCTACCTAACCTAACCTTACCTATATATATAGGTTAGGTTAGGTTAGGTAGGGTTGGTTAGGTTCGGTCATATATCTACGTTAATTTTAACTCCAATAAAAAAAAATTGACCTCATACATAGTGAAAAGGGTAGCTTTATCATTTCATAAGAAAAAAATTATAGTAAATATATTAATTCAGGAAAACTTGGCTTATTAGGCAAATCGGGCCTTGAATAGTAGGCTGAGAAGTGAGTTCTGGCTACTAGGTACGACATATATATATATACAGAAGGCACTTACATCTATGGTGAGTCACACAGTTACTAATCTTGCTCCACACCCACCCAACTGGGCGGCAGCTTTACAGTCATGTGCAGGATGCACCTCTAGTAAGCACATTTTTCATACTTGGCCAAGATTCCTGACAGTACATCATTATGAATGAAGTACTTATACATTTCTTGAACACTATTGATGGTGTTTTCTCTGAATTTCGCGGTTTTGTCACCTTCCATTATATAATGACACAAAGTATAGGAATAGTTCTGCTGACAGAGTTTACATTTAGTCAAGTCTACATCAGCAAATGATGCAAACTTCTAGAGTTACTTGTTGCCGAGCCTAAGCCTGGTAGTGGCAACATGTAGAAGTCTGCTAACCTTATTGGATGACCCATAGACGTGCGGTTTTTCCTGCATAATATAATGATGATAGCTAGAGTAACTGGCGTTAATTTCACTCGAGCGCTTCTTTATTTTTTCGTTCCACGTTGGAAACGATGCAATTGTTACATTTCTCACTCTGCGAGGGGGGGGGGGATATTGTGTGAGGGGTGGAAGAGCATCATGTGCTGGGGGGAGGGGGGGGAGGTAATGCGAGGGAGTAGGGGTTAGGAATTGCGAGGGATGAGTGGGGATGAAGCGCAAGAGACGGAGAGAAGGGATATCCGCTCTAGGGCTTGGATGTGCGTGAGGGGGGGGGGGGGGAGCGGGGGGGGGATACTCATTCAGTAAGTTGTATGACAGTAATCCGGAGGAACCTGTGTAAATTCTTTCATACATTCTAATTAAATACTTAATTCAGTACCTCAAATGAAACATTATTTGTTTAAAATAATTTTAATACAGCTGAGTCCTTATAAGACATTTATTGCTTTAGGTTCTGGTTGTAAAATATTTGATGTTCAGACTCCAGCCCGAGCATGGTACGAAACATACGGGACGTCCCACACACCATCACTCTACGTTATCTTTATGGCGGATATTATCAGAGGCACAACTCACGGCTTCGTGTAACTCTTCGCTAACAATACTAAAATCTATATAAAATTTACCTCAGTGAAAGGCACTGAAAACCCACAATCAAATATCAACAAAGACTTTCAGTTGGCAAAAGAATTCAACTTGATGTTCAATGGTGAAAAAAATCTATTTACTTCGGCAAAGAGAAATACGACGAGATTAAAATGAGTGCAGGATAGAAGATAATGGTTAGCAAGCACAACAAACTAAACGTCGCAGCAACCAGAAATTTTGGACACGAAACAACCATTTTTTTTTATTTTGCCCCGAGGGGCGAGGTTACTCGGCAGCGTCACTCCTCCTGTGAGTGGACACACCACCAAAGCAGCATGTACAACACTCCCCAATAGGAAGAAATCCCGCTGGGTTGTTCATCCTGTCACTTGTACCCAGACACAGCTGAGACTTGCTTAACTGTCTCAAGTGAACAGCTTATCAAACAAGAAGATTAACATTTGTCAACCCTTAAAATCTTACGTTATCTTGCGAGTGAAAAAGTTTTTTTTTAGTTATATCGAACAAAGATTAGGGAAAGGATAAATCCATTAAATACTTGGACAGGTCAGATAACTGATAATGACGAAGAGACGAGTAGCATTTTAAATAAATATTTGATCTATTTATTTATTTATTTATTTATTTATTTATTTATTTATTTATTTATATACAAGAAGGTACATTGGGTTTATGAGAATACATAGCATAGTACAGTAATTGCACTCTTGTAAAGCCACTAGTACGCGCAGCGTTTCGGGCAGGCCTTTAATCTAACAGATAATTTTAAGTAGGTAAATTCTATCAGAATTAATAAAATGATAACAAATACATTGCAAGAAAAAAATGAGATGAGAGAGATTAGTAAGTATATTAAAGCACATTGGTATATTAAAGTTCTGATTGAATACATTGACAGCTTGATTGGTAATTTAAAACAAGATTAATAGACACCATACAGCAGATTGACGGTACATATAAGAAGACAGCAATGATAAAGATGTTCAGATTGGGTACATAAAGATTGGGAGATTGGGTAGCAATAGATACCGTGCAGTTTTAAAGCAAAAGGTAAAAAACTATGAAGATGAAATTAGGTACTTTTTAGTATTGTTTTTGAATGGTGCAAAAGTTGGACAGCTTTTGAATTCAATAGGGAGTGAAGTCCATAGACTGGGTCCCTTTATTTGCATAGAGTGTTTACACAAATTAAGTTTGACTCTGGGGATATCAAAGAGATATTTATTTCTGGTGTGGTGATAATGGGTCCTATTACATCTGTCCAGGGAGAGTTTCAGAGCAGGATTTGCATTTAAGAACAGGGTTTCGTAAATGTAATTGACACAAGAGAATTTGTGGAGTGAGATTATGTTTAGCATGTTTAGGGAGTTAAACAAGGGGGCTGAGTGTTGTCTGAAAGCAGAATTTGTTATTATTCTGATAGCAGATTTTTGCTGGGTAATGATGGACTTGATGTGGTTCGCAGTGGTTGAACCCCATGCACAGATACCATAATTAAGATAGGGATAAATTAGTGCATAATATAGAGAGATAAGAGCAGAGTTAGGTACATAATATCTGATTTTGGAGAGTATCACAACTGTTTTAGAGACTTTCTTAGTTATGTGTTGTATGTGGGTACTGAAGTTGAGTCTCTTGTCTAGGAATAGGCCAAGAAACTTTCCATCATTTTTATTGCTAATGTTTACATTGTCTATCTGAAGCTGAATTGCATTTGTAGATTTGCTTCCAAATAAGATGTAGTAGGTCTTTTCTATGTTAAGTGTTAGTTTGTTGGTTGACATCCATAAGTGGACTTTTTTTAGTTCATTATTAACAACATTATTTAGTGTATATGGGTTGGGGTTAGAGTAGATGAGGGTAGTATCATCAGCAAACAAAATAGGTTTCAGAATGTTAGATACGTTAGGCATATCATTGATGTAAATAAGAAATAAGAGAGGTCCCAAAATGCTGCCCTGTGGCACTCCAACGGTTATTGGTAGAGTGGGAGAGGTTATATTATTGATGGCTACACATTGGTGTCTATCACTAAGATAGGATTGGATATAGTCCAGTGTATGGCCTCGAATTCCATAATGATGGAGTTTACGTAAGAGATAATTGTAATTAACAGTATCAAAGGCCTTTCTTAGGTCAATGAAGAGTCCAATCGGAAACTCATTTTTGTCAAGGGCTGAGTAAATTATATCAAGGAGACTAATAATTGCACCGTTGGTACTCTTTTGGGAGCGGAAGCCAAACTGACAGGGGCTAAGAATGTCAAATAAATCTCTGTCAATCAATGAATGAATCAATCAATGAATGTCAATCTAAATCTCTGCATTTACTAAAGAGGAACTTAACATTTTGCCTTCATCCTAACAAGTCTATGTTGTTGACCAGACTACACACTAGAAGGTGAAGGAACGACGACGTTTCGGTCCGTCCTGGACCATTCTCAAGTCGACTATCGACTTGAGAATGGTCCAGGACGGGCCGAAACGTCGTCGTCCCTTCACCTTTTAGTGTGTGGTCTGGTCAACATACTTTAGCCACGTTATTGTAAGTCTATGTTGATAGGGAAGAGCACAGGTTGACTACTTTAGCAGTTACCAGGGAGGATGTTATTAAACAAATAGGGAGAGTCAAGGCAAACAAATCGCAGGGCCGGACGAAGTGTTTGCCAGGGTGCATAAGGTATGCAAAGAGGAGCTTTGCGAGTCATTGTTTACAATATTTAAAGAATCATTTGAGTCAGGCAGAGTACCAGAGTTGTGGAAGGTTGCTAAAAAGTTTAGGGAGCATAACCAAGCAAATATTGCGTCAGCCAGAAAAATGATAGGATGGATTACGAGAACTTTCAAATCCAAGGATCCCATTACAATGTTTAAACATAAGAACAAAGGCAACTGCAGAAGGCCTGTTGGCCCATACGAGGCAGCTCCTATTTATAACCACCCAATCCCACTCATATACATGTCCAACCCATGCTTGAAACAATCGAGGGACCCCACCTCCACAATGTTACGCGGCAATTGGTTCCACAAATCAACAACCCTGTTACTGAACCAGTATTTACCCAAGTCTTTCCTAAATCTAAACTTATCCAATTTATACCCATTGTTTCGTGTTCTGTCTTGTGTTGATACTTTTAATACCCTATTAATATCCCCTTTGTTATGTCCATTCACCCACTTGTAAACCTCTATCATGTCACCCCTAACTCTTCGCCTTTCCAGTGAATGCAACTTAAGCTTTGTTAATCTTTCTTCATATGAAAGATTTCTAATTTGGGGAATTAACTTAGTCATCCTACGCTGGACACGTTCAAGTGAATTTATATCCATTCTATAATATGGCGACCAAAACTGAACTGCATAATCTAAATGGGGCCTAACTAGAGCAAGATATAGCTTGAGAACCACACCGGGTGTCTTGTTACTAACGCTGCGATTAATAAATCCAAGTGTCCGATTTGCCTTATTACGAACATTTATGCATTGATCCTTTTGTTTTAAATTCTTGCTAATCATAACTCCCAGATCCCTTTCGCAATTCGACTTCGCAATCTCAACACCATCTAGCTCGTATCTTGTAACCCTATCATCATTACCTAACCTCAGAACTTTACATTTATCAGCATTAAACTGCATCTGCCAATCCTTCGACCATTTCAAAACCCTATCTAGATCAACTTGAAGTGATAGTGAGTCCTCCTCCGAATTAATTTCCCTACCGATTTTCGTATCATCGGCAAATTTGCAAATGTTGCTACTCAAACCTGAATCTAAATCATTGTATTATTCAAATTACTTGTGTCGTCCTGTCTTGAGTACTGCTCAGTACTCACTTCCCCCTTCAGAGCAGGAGAGATTGCTGTAAAAGACGGAGTACAGAGAACATAGTGAGTACTGAGCAGTACTCACAGCATACATAGACGCGATAAAGCACCTAAATTATTGGGATCGTCTCAAAGCTTTCGAAATGTACTCACTAGAAAGGAGACGAGAGAGATACCAAATAATATACACGTGGAAAATACTGGAGGGCCAGGTCCTAAATCAACACAGTAAAATAACAACATACTGGAGTGAACAATATGGAAGAAAATGTAGAATAGAACAAGTGAAGAGCAAGGGTGCATCAGACCCTTAATGTCTCAAGGGTCTGATGCACTCAAGGGTCTGATGTTCATGGTTGTTCAACATCCTCCCAGCAAATATAAAAAAAATTGCCAGAACAACCGTGGACATCTTCAAAAGAAAAGTAGACAATTTTCTTCAAGAAATGCCGGACCAACCGGATTGTGATTGATATGTGGGCCTGCGGGCCTCTCCATGCAGCAGCCTGGAGGACCAAGCTCTCACAAGTTAAGAACGTCCTTAGGCCAGCTTTGGGGAGTAGAAAAATCCCAGAACCCCATCAAGCAGGTATGTGGTATCAATTTTCAAGAAAGGAGATAAACCAATTGCGTCAAACTATCGGCCAATTAGCTTAACGTCGATTGTGGGACAATTTCTTGAATCGATAATTGCAAATACTATTTGTCTTCATTATGAAAATAAACCATAGATTAATAAATGATTCATAACATGGTTTTTCTAACGACCGTTCATGTTTAACAAATTTACTATCATTTTATACCAGCATAGTTAAGAACATAAGAATGAAGGTAACTGCAGAAGGCCGACTGGCTCATACGAGGCAGCTCCTATTTATATCCATCCAACATCATTCATATATATGTCTAACCTACGCTTGAAACAATCAAGGAATCCTACTTCTATTATATTAGGCGGGAATTGGTTCCATAAATCAACAACCCTGTTGTTTAAGTTTTGTTATGTCGATTCATCAACCTCTATCATATTGAACACCTCTATCATGTCACCCTTAATTCATTGCCTCTCTAGCGAATGTAATTTAAGCTTTGTCAATCTTTCTTCATATGACAGGTTTCTAATTTGCGGGATTAACTTCGTCACCCAATGCTGGACACGTTCTAGATAATTTATATCTATTCTATAGTACGGCGACCAAAACTGAACTGCATAATCTAAATGGGGCCTAACCAGAGCAAGATATAGCTGAAGAACAACACCAGATGTCTTGTTACTAACGCTTCGATAAATAAATCCCAGTGTCCTATTTGCCTTATTACAAACATTTAGGCAGTGATTTTTTGGTTTTAAGTTTTTGCTGATCATAACTCCCAAATCCCTTTCGCAATTTATGAGCTGAGACTCAAAATAACAATACACTTATGGTATATTATACGAACAGTAGGAGTCTCAGACACAAAATAAACGATTTAAATGCGCATGTCTGTACAGAAAAAATAGATATTATTGCACTTACCGAAACGTGGATGAATGTTGAAAATAGAGAACTATTAGCTGAATATCAAATAACTGGATTTAAACTATTTCACACCGATAGATATTGTAGACGAGGAGGGGGAGTAACCATATATGTTAGGGACAATTTGAAATGTAGTCTCAAAGAGGGAATCAAAACTGAGCCACACACCGAAACTAATTTGATAAAATTAAACGAAAAAACAAATAATATTATAATAGGAGTTATATTTAGGCCACCAAATTTAAAAAGAATGGAAGCAAAGCATCTATGGGATGAAATATCTAGAGCATCTAGGTCTAACAGAATTTGTGTCATGGGTGACTTTAATTTTAGTGGAATAAACTGGGTGAAAAAAACAGGGAATAATGAAGCAGAAGAATTTATAAAATTAATTGACGATTGCTTTCTTACGCAACACATTAAGGAACCAACGCGGGAAAATATTATTTTAGATTTAGTGTTAACTAACAGGGAAACACAAATTAATGACATCGAAATAGGGAGTGAGCTAGGGAACAGTGATCACAAAAAAATCAGATTTAACATAGAATAGAATAGATCTGTAGGAGAAAATTCTGTTAAAGTGCCAGATTTTCGTAAAGCTAATTTTAATATCCTAAGAAATTGTTTGGGTCAAATAGATTGGGAAGTCTTGGACACAGGGGGTGGGGCGTTATTGGAGCAAGACGTGAACCCAGCGAGAGAGATGTAAATGAGGATTTCGATTTGAACTTCATCACAGATAGTGATGAAGAGATGAGTAGTATTTTTAATAAATATTTTGTATCTGTATTTACTAAAGAAGAACTTAACTCTATGCCTTCAGCCGAACAATTCTATGTGGGTGCAGACGAGGACAGGTTGACTAGTCTAACAGTTACCAGGGAGGATGTTCTTAAACAAATAGTAAAACTCAAACCAAACAAATCCCCAGGGCCGGATGAAGTATTTGCCAAGGTGCTAAAAGAATGCAAAGAGGAGCTTTGCGATCCATTGTATACCATATTTAATATATCATTAGAGTCAGGCAGAGTGCCAGAGTCGTGGAAGGTTGCTAATGTGGTACCAATTTTTAAACTATTGGCCAATTAGCCTAACGTCTATTGTGGGAAAGTTACTTGAATTGATAATTGCAAATACAAATCGTCTTCATCTTGAAAAACATAAATAAAATAAACGAGTCACAACTTGGTTTTACAAATGGCCGTTCATGTTTAACAAAGGGTTAATCAATTGAGTACCAACATTTGCAAATTTGCCGATGATACAAAAATCGGCAGGGAAATTAACACGGAAGAAGACTTACTATTACTTCAAGTTGATCTAAATAGGGTTTTGAAATAGTCAAAAGATTGGCAGTATGCAGTTTAATGCTGATAAATGTAAAGTTCTGAGGCTAGGTAATGATGATAGAGTTACAAGATACGAGCTAGATGGTGTTGAGATTGCGAAGTCGGATTGCGAAAGAGATCTGGGAGTTATGATTAGTAAGAATTTAAAACCAAAGGATCAATGCATGAATGTTCGTAATAAGGCGAATAGGACACTGGGATTTATTAATCGCAGCGTTAGTAACAAGACACCTGGTGTTGTTCTTCAGCTATATCTTGCTCTGGTTAGGCCCCATTAAGATTATGCAGTTCAGTTTTGGTCGCCATACTATAGAATGGATATAAATTCACTTGAATGTATCCAGCGTAGGATAAGAACATAAGAACATAAGAACAAAGGTAACTGCAGAAGGCCTATTGGCCCATACGAGGCAGCTCCTATTCTATAACCACCCAATCCCACTCATATACTTGTCCAACCCGTGCTTGAAACAATCGAGGGACCCCACCTCCACAATGTTACGCGGCAATTGGTTCCACAAATCAACAACCCTGTTACTGAACCAGTATTTACCCAAGTCTTTCCTAAATCTAAACTTATCCAATTTATACCCATTGTTTCGTGTTCTGTCCTGTGTTGATACTTTTAATACCCTATTAATATCCCCCCGGTTATGTCCATTCATCCACTTGTAAACCTCTATCATGTCACCCCTAACTCTTCGCCTTTCCAGTGAATGCAACTTAAGCTTTGTTAATCTTTCTTCATATGAAAGATTTCTAATTTGGGGAATTAACTTAGTCATCCTACGCTGGACACGTTCAAGTGAATTTATATCCATTCTATAATATGGCGACCAAAACTGAACTGCATAATCTAAATGGGGCCTAACTAGAGCAAGATATAGCTTGAGAACCACACCAGGTGTCTTGTTACTAACGCTGCGATTAATAAATCCAAGTGTCCGATTTGCCTTATTACGAACATTTATGCATTGATCCTTTTGTTTTAAATTCTTACTAATCATAACTCCCAGATCACTTTCGCAATCCGACTTCGCAATCACAACACCATCTAGCTCGTATCTTGTAACTCTATCATCATTACCTAACCTCAGAACTTTACATTTATCAGCATTAAACTGCATCTGCCAATCCTTTGACCATTTCAAAACCCTATCTAGATCAACTTGAAGTGATAGTGAGTCCTCCTCCGAATTAATTTCCCTACCGATTTTCGTATCATCGGCAAATTTGCAAATGTTGCTACTCAAACCTGAATCTAAATCATTTATATATATTATAAACAACAGAGGTCCCAGGACAGAGCCTTGAGGCACTCCACTTACAACATTTTCCCACTCTGACTTGATTCCATTTATACTAACTCTCTGTTTCCTTTGGTATAGCCATGCCCTGATCCAGCTTAATACAGCACCCCCAATACCATGAGACTCTATCTTTTTAATCAGTCTTTCATGTGGCACTGTATCAAAAGCTTTGCTAAAGTCAAGGTATACAACATCGCAATCCTTACCACTATCAACTGCCTCAACAATGCTAGAATAAAAAGATAACAAATTTGTTAAACATGAACGGCCATTTATAAAACCATGTTGCGACTCAATTATTAATTTATGTTTTTCAAGATGAAGACGAATTTTATTTGCTATTATAGATTCGAGTAACTTTCCCACAATAGACGTTAGGCTAATTGGTCGATAGTTAGACGCAAGTGATCTATCTCCTTTCTTAAAAACTGGTATCACATTAGCAACTTTCCAAAACTCTGGCACTCTGCCTGACTCTATTGATTTATTAAATATGGTTGACAGTGGGTCACAAAGCTCCTCTTTGCATTCTTTAAGCACCCTGGCAAACACTTCATCCGGCCCTGGGGATTTGTTTGGTTTGAGTTTTACTATTTGTTTAAGAACATCCTCCCTGGTAACTGTTAAACTCGTCAACCTGTCCTCGTCCCCACCCACATAGACTTGTTCGGCTGAAGGCATATTGTTAAGTTCCTCTTTAGTAAATACAGATACAAAATATTTATTAAAAATACTACTCATCTCTTCATCACTATCTGTTATTTGACCTGTCTCAGTTTTTAATGGACCTATCCTTTCCCTAGTCTTAGTACGATATAACTGAAAAAACCCTTTAGGATTTAAGAAGAACATAAGAACATAAGAACAAAGGTAACTGCAGAAGGCCTATTGGCCCATACGAGGCAGCTCCTATTCTATAACCACCCAATCCCACTCATATACTTGTCCAACCCGTGCTTGAAACAATCGAGGGACCCCACCTCCACAATGTTACGCGGCAATTGGTTCCACAAATCAACAACCCTGTTACTGAACCAGTATTTACCCAAGTCTTTCCTAAATCTAAACTTATCCAATTTATATCCATTGTTTCGTGTTCTGTCCTGTGTTGATACTTTTAATACCCTATTAATATCCCCCCGGTTATGTCCATTCATCCACTTGTAAACCTCTATCATGTCACCCCTAACTCTTCGCCTTTCCAGTGAATGCAACTTAAGCTTTGTTAATCTTTCTTCATATGAAAGATTTCTAATTTGGGGAATTAACTTAGTCATCCTACGCTGGACACGTTCAAGTGAATTTATATCCATTCTATAATATGGCGACCAAAACTGAACTGCATAATCTAAATGGGGCCTAACTAGAGCAAGATATAGCTTGAGAACCACACCAGGTGTCTTGTTACTAACGCTGCGATTAATAAATCCAAGTGTCCGATTTGCCTTATTACGAACATTTATGCATTGATCCTTTTGTTTTAAATTCTTACTAATCATAACTCCCAGATCCCTTTCGCAATCCGACTTCGCAATCACAACACCATCTAGCTCGTATCTTGTAACTCTATCATCATTACCTAACCTCAGAACTTTACATTTATCAGCATTAAACTGCATCTGCCAATCCTTTGACCATTTCAAAACCCTATCTAGATCAACTTGAAGTGATAGTGAGTCCTCCTCCGAATTAATTTCCCTACCGATTTTCGTATCATCGGCAAATTTGCAAATGTTGCTACTCAAACCTGAATCTAAATCATTTATATATATTATAAACAACAGAGGTCCCAGGACAGAGCCTTGAGGCACTCCACTTACAACATTTTCCCACTCTGACTTGATTCCATTTATACTAACTCTCTGTTTCCTTTGGTATAGCCATGCCCTAATCCAGCTTAATATAGCACCCCCAATACCATGAGACTCTATTTTTTTAATCAGTCTTTCATGTGGCACTGTATCAAAAGCTTTGCTAAAGTCAAGGTATACAACATCGCAATCCTTACCACTATCAACTGCCTCAACAATGCTAGAATAAAAAGATAACAAATTTGTTAAACATGAACGGCCATTTATAAAACCATGTTGCGACTCAATTATTAATTTATGTTTTTCAAGATGAAGACGAATTTTATTTGCTATTATAGATTCGAGTAACTTTCCCACAATAGACGTTAGGCTAATTGGTCGATAGTTAGACGCAAGTGATCTATCTCCTTTCTTAAAAACTGGTATCACATTAGCAACTTTCCAAAACTCTGGCACTCTGCCTGACTCTATTGATTTATTAAATATGGTTGACAGTGGGTCACAAAGCTCCTCTTTGCATTCTTTAAGCACCCTAGCAAACACTTCATCCGGCCCTGGGGATTTGTTTGGTTTGAGTTTTACTATTTGTTTAAGAACATCCTCCCTGGTAACTGCTAAACTCGTCAACCTGTCCTCGTCCCCACCCACATAGACTTGTTCGGCTGAAGGCATATTGTTAAGTTCCTCTTTAGTAAATACAGATACAAAATATTTATTAAAAATACTACTCATCTCTTCATCACTATCTGTTATTTGACCTGTCTCAGTTTTTAATGGACCTATCCTTTCCCTAGTCTTAGTACGATATAACTGAAAAAACCCTTTAGGATTTGTCTTTGCTTGCCCTGCTATGCGAACTTCATAGTTTCTTTTTGCTTTCCTTATCTCTTATTTAACATTTCTAACCAGTTGTACGAATTCCTGTTCTAAAGTGACCTCCCCATTTTTAATCCTTTTGTACCAAGCTCTCTTTTTACCTATAAGGTTCTTCAAATTCTTTGTTATCCACTTTGGGTCATTAGTATACGATCTATTCAATTTGTATGGTATACTACGTTCCTGTGCTTTGTTTAGAATATTCTTAAATAAGTTATATATTGAATCCACGTCGAAATCCCCATTTAAGTCACCTATCGCTGGGTTCATGTCTCGCTCCAAGACCGGCCCACACCCCATACCCAAGCCTTTCCAATCAATTTGACCCAAAAAATTTCTTAGGCTATTAAAATCAGCTTTTCGAAAATTTGTCTTTGCTTGCCCTGCTATGCGAACTTCATAGTTTCTTTTTGCTTTCCTTATCTCTTTTTTAACATTTCTAACCAGTTGTACGAATTCCTGTTCTAAAGTGACCTCCCCATTTTTAATCCTTTTGTACCAAGCTCTCTTTTTACCTATAAGGTTCTTCAAATTCTTTGTTATCCACTTTGGGTCATTAGTATTCGATCTATTCAATTTGTATGGTATACTACGTTCCTGTGCTTTGTTTAGAATATTCTTAAATAAGTTATATATTGAATCCACATCGAAATCCCCATTTAAGTCACCTATCGCTGGGTTCATGTCTCGCTCCAAGACCGGCCCACACCCCATACCCAAGACTTTCCAATCAATTTGACCCAAAAAATTTCTTAGGCTATTAAAATCAGCTTTACGAAAATCTGGCACTTTAACAGAATTTTCTCCTACTGGTCTATTCCATTCTATGCTAAATCTGATTTCTTTGTGATCACTGCTCCCTAGCTCACTCCCTATTTCGATGTCATTAATTTGCGTTTCCCTGTTAGTTAACACTAAGATGACTAAGTTAATTCCCCAAATTAGAAATCGTTCATATGAGGAAAGATTAACAAAGCTTAAATTGCATTCACTGGAAAGACGAAGAGTTATGAGTGACATGATAGAGGTTTACAAGTGGATGAATGGACATAACAAAGGGGATATTAATACAGTATTAAAAGTATCAACACAAGACAGAACACGAAACAATGAGTATAAATTGGATAAGTTTAGATTTAGGAAAGACTTGGGTAAATACTGGTTCGGTAACAGGGTTGTTGATTTGTGGAACCAATTACCACGTAACGTGGTAGAGGTGGGGTCCATCTTTTGTTTCAAGCTTGGGTTGGACATGTATATGCGTGGGATTGGGTGGTTATAGATAGGAGCTGCCTCGTATGGGCCACTAGGCCTTCTGCAGTTACCTTCTTGCGTTCTTATTCTTCAGCTGTATCTTGCTCTTGTTAGGCCTGTGTGGGCAGGGAGGGAGGGGGGGGGGCAAGGGAAGGTCGTATGTGGGCAGGGAGGGAGAGGGGGGTAAGGAAAGGTCGTGTGTGGGCAGGGAGGGAGGGGGGGGTAAGGGAAGGTCGTGTGTGGGCAGGGAGGGAGAGAGGGGGGGGTAAGGAAAGGTCGTGTGTGGGCAGGGAGGGAGGGGGGGTAAGGGAAGGTCGTGTGTGGGCAGGGAGGGAGAGGGGGGGGGTAAGGGAAGGTCGTGTGTGGGCAGGGAGGGAGGGGGGGGCAAGGGAAGGTCGTGTGTGGGCAGGGAGGGAGGGGGGGAAGGGAAGGTCGTGTGTGGGCAGGGAAGGAGGGGGGGGGTAAGGGAAGGTCGTGTGTGGGCAGGGAGGGAGAGGGGGAGTAAGGGAAGGTCGTGTGTGGGCAGGGAGGGAGGGGGGGGGGGTAAGGGAAGGTCGTATGTGGGCAGGGAGGGAGAGGGGGGTAAGGGAAGGTCGTGTGTGGGCAGGGAGGGAGGGGGGGGCAAGGGAAGGTCGTGTGTGGGCAGGGAGGGAGGGGGGGCAAGGGAAGGTCGTGTGTGGGCAGGGAGGGAGGGGGGTAAGGGAAGGTCGTGTGTGGGCAGGGAGGGAGGGGGGGGGGTAAGGGAAGGTCGTGTGTGGACAGGGAGGGAGGGGGGGCAAGGGAAGGTCGTGTGTGGGCAGGGAGGGAGGGGGGGCAAGGGAAGGTCGTGTGTGGGCAGGGAGAGAGGGGGGGGGTAAGGGAAGGTCGTGTGTGGGCAGGGAGGGAGGGAGGGGGCAAGGGAAGGTCGTGTGTGGGCAGGGAGGGAGGAGGGTGCAAGGGAAGGTCGTGTGTGGGCAGGGAGGGAGGGGGGGGGTAAGGGAAGGTCGTGTGTGGGCAGGGAGGAAGGGAGGGGGCAAGGGAAGGTCGTGTGTGCGCAGGGAGGGAGGAGTGGTAAGGGAAGGTCGTGTGTGGGCAGGGAGGGAGGGGGGGTCAAGGGAAGGTCGTGTGTGGGCAGGGAGGGAGGGTGGGGGGCAAGGGAAGGTCGTGTGTGGGCAGGGAGGGAGGGAGGGGGGGTAAGGGAAGGTCGTGTGTGGGCAGGGAGGGAGGGGGGGGGGCAAGGGAAGGTCGTGTGTGAGCAGGGAGGGAGGGAGGGGGGGTAAGGGAAGGTCGTGTGTGGGCAGGGAGGGAGGGGGGGCAAGGGAAGGTCGTGTGTGGGCAGGGAGGGATGGGGGGTCAAGGGAAGGTCGTGTGTGGGCAGGGAGGGAGGGGGGGCAAGGGAAGGTCGTGTGTGGGCAGGGAGGGAGGGGGGTAAGGGAAGGTCGTGTGTGGGCAGGGAGGGAGGGGGGGCAAGGGAAGGTCGTGTGTGGGCAGGGAGGGAAGGGGGGGGGTAAGGGAAGGTCGTGTGTGGGCAGGGAGGGAGGGAGGGGGGGTAAGGGAAGGTTGTGTGTGGGCAGGGAGGGAAGGGGGGGGGTAAGGGAAGGTCGTGTGTGGGCAGGGAGGGAGGGAGGGGGGGCAAGGGAAGGTCGTGTGTGGGCAGGGAGGGAGGGAGGGGGGCAAGGGAAGGTCGTGTGTGGGCAGGGAGGGAGGGAGGGGGGGTAAGGGAAGGTCGTGTGTGGGCAGGGAGGGAGGGAGGGGGGGTAAGGGAAGGTCGTGTGTGGGCAGGGAGGGAAGGGGGGGGGTAAGGGAAGGTCGTGTGTGGGCAGGGAGGGAGGGAGGGGGGGCAAGGGAAGGTCGTGTGTGGGCAGGGAGGGAGGGAGGGGGGGTAAGGGAAGGTCGTGTGTGGGCAGGGAGGGAAGGGGGGGGTAAGGGAAGGTCGTGTGTGGGCAGGGAGGGAGGGAGGGGGGGCAAGGGAAGGTCGTGTGTGGGCAGGGAGGGAGGGAGGGGGGGGTAAGGGAAGGTCGTGTGTGGGCAGGGAGGGAGGGAGGGGGGGTAAGGGAAGGTCGTGTGTGGGAAGGGGGGGGGGTAAGGGAAGGTCGTGTGTGGGCAGGGAGGGAGGGAGGGGGGGCAAGGAAAGGTCGTGTGTGGGCAGGGAGGGAGGGAGGGGGGGGGTAAGGGAAGGTCGTGTGTGGGCAGGGAGGGAGGGAGGGGGGGCAAGGGAAGGTCGTGTGTGGGCAGGGAGGGAAGGGGGGGGTAAGGGAAGGTCGTGTGTGGGCAGGGAGGGAGGGAGGGGGGGGCAAGGGAAGGTCGTGTGTGGGCAGGGAGGAGGGAGGGGGGGTAAGGGAAGGTCGTGTGTGGGCAGGGAGGGAGGGGGGGCAAGGGAAGGTCGTGTGTGGGCAGGGAGGGAGGGGGGGGTAAGGGAAGGTCGTGTGTGGGCAGGGAGGGAGGGGGGGCAAGGGAAGGTCGTGTGTGGGCAGGGAGGGAAGGGGGGGGGTAAGGGAAGGTCGTGTGTGGGCAGGGAGGGAGGGGGGGTCAAGGGAAGGTCGTGTGTGGGCAGGGAGGGAGGGGGGGCAAGGGAAGGTCGTGTGTGGGCAGGGAGGGAGGGGGGGGGTAAGGGAAGGTCGTGTGTGGGCAGGGAGGGAGGGGGGGGGGTAAGGGAAGGTCGTGTGTGGGCAGTGAAGGAGGGGGGGGGTAAGGGAAGGTCGTGTGTGGGCAGGGAGGGAGGGGGGGGTAAGGGAAGGTCGTGTGTGGGCAGGGAGGGAGGGGGGGCAAGGGAAGGTCGTGTGTGGGCAGGAAGGGAGGGGGGGTAAGGGAAGGTCGTGTGTGGGCAGGGAGGGAGGGGGGGGTAAGGGAAGGTCGTGTGTGGGCAGGGAGGGAGGGGGGTAAGGGAAGGTCGTGTGTGGGTAGGGAAGGAGGGGGGGTAAGGGAAGGTCGTGTGTGGGCAGGGAGGGAGGGGGGGGGTAAGGGAAGGTCGTGTGTGGGCAGGGAGGGAGGGGGGGCAAGGGAAGGTCGTGTGTGGGCAGGGAGGGAGGGGGGGGGTTAAGGGAAGGTCGTGTGTGGGCAGGGAGGGAGGGACGGGGGGGCAAGGGAAGGTCGTGTGTGGGCAGGGAGGGAGAGAGGGGGTAAGGGAAGGTCGTGTGTGGGCAGGGAGGGAGGGGGGACAAGGAAAGGTCGTGTGTGGGCAGGGAGGGAGGGGGGGGTAAGGGAAGGTCGTGTGTGGGCAGGGAGGGAGGGGGGGTCAAGGGAAGGTCGTGTGTGGGCAGGGAGGGAGGGGGGCAAGGGAAGGTCGTGTGTGGGAAGGGAGGGAGGGGGGGTGGGTAAGGGAAGGTCGTGTGTGGGCAGGGAGGGAGGGGGGGGCAAGGGAAGATCGTGTGTGGGCAGGGAGGGAGGGGGGGTAAGGGAAGGTCGTGTGTGGGCAGGGAGGGAGGGGGGGCAAGGGAAGGTCGTGTGTGGGCAGGGAGGGAGGGGGGGCAAGGGAAGGTCGTGTGTGGGCAGGGAGGGAGGGGGGTGGGTAAGGGAAGGTCGTATGTGGGCAGGGAGGGAGGGGGGGCAAGGGAAGGTCGTGTGTGGGCAGGGAGGGAGGGGGGGCAAGGGAAGGTCGTGTGTGGGCAGGGAGGGAGGGGGGTGGGTAAGGGAAGGTCGTATGTGGGCAGGGAGGGAGGGGGGGCAAGGGAAGGTCGTGTGTGGGCAGGGAGGGAGGGTCAAGGGAAGGTCGTGTGTGTTTCAACCCTCGTTTGAAACAATACAGGGACCCCCACCTCCACCACGTTACGCGGTAATTGATTTCACAAATCAATACCTCTGTTACCGAACCAGTATTTACCCAAATCTTTGATAAGAATATAAGAACAAAGGCAACTGCAGAAGTTGCCTTTGAATCTAAAATCTTTGAATCTTTCCTGAATCTAAACTTATCCAATTTAGACCCATTGTTTCGTGTTCTGTCTTGTGTTGATACTTTTAATACCCTATTAAAACCCCTTTCGTTATATCCATTCATCCACTTGTAAACCTACATCATGTCACCCCTAACTCTTCGCCTTTCCAGTGAATGCAATTTTAACTTTGTTAATCTTTCTTCATATGAAAGATTTCTAATTTAGTAATTAATTTTGTCATCCTACGCTGGACTCGTTCAAGTGAATTTATATCCATTCTATAGTACGGCGACTAAAACTGAACTGCATTATCTAAATGGGGCCTATCCAGACCAAGATATAGATGAAGAACCACACCAGGTGTCTTGTTACTAACGCTTCGATTAATAGATCCCAGTTTCTTATTTGCCATATTACAAACATTTATGTATTGATCCTTTGGTTTTAAGTTCTTACTAATCATAACTCCCAGATCCCTTTCGCAATCCGACTTCGCAATCTTAACACCATCTAGCTCGTATCTTGTAACTCTATCATCATTACCTAGCCTCAGAACTTTACATTTATCAGAATTAAACTGCATCTGCCAATCTTTTGACCATTTCAAAACCCTATTTAGATCAACTTGAAGTGATAGTGAGTCTTCTTCCATGTTAACTTCCCTACCGATTTGTATCATCGGCAAATTTGCAAATGTTGCTACTCAAACATGAATCTAAATCATTTATATATATATATATATATGTCGTACCTAATAGCCAGAACGCACTTCTCAGCCTACTATGCAAGGCCCGATTTGCCTAATAAGCCAAGTTTTCATGAACTAATTGTTTTTCGACGACCTAACCTACCTAACCTAACCTACCTTTTTCGGCAACCTAACCCAACCTAACCTATGAAGATAGGTTAGGTTAGGTTAGGTAGGGTTGGTTAGGTTCGGTCATATATCTACGTTAATAAAATAATATAAATAAAAACTATAAACTACAATAAAAAAATTGACCTCATACATAATGAAATGGGTAGCTTTATCATTTCATAAGAAAAAAATTAGAAAAAATGTATTAATTCAGGAAAACTTGGCTTATTAGGCAAATCGGGCCTTGAATAGTAGGCCAAAAAGTGAGTTCTGGCTACTAGGTACGACATATATATATATATATATATATATATATATATATATATATATGTCGTACCTAGTAGCCAGAACTCACTTCTATGCCTACTATGCAAGGCCCGATTTGCCTAATAAGCCAAGTTTTCATGAATTAATATATTTTCTTTATTTTTTTTCTTATGAAATGATAAAGCTACCCATTTCGTTATGTATGAGGTCAATATTTTTTTATTGGAGTTAAAATTAACGTAGATATATGACCGAACCTAACCAACCCTACCTAACCTAACCTAACCTATCTTTATAGGTTAGGTTAGGTTAGGTAGCCGAAAAGGTTAGGTTAGGTTAGGTTAGGTAGGTTAGGTAGTCGAAAAACAATTAATTCATGAAATCTTGGCTTATTAGGCAAATCGGCCCTTGCATAGTAGTCATAGAAGTGCGTTCTGGCAACTAGGTACGACATATATATATATATATATATAATATATATATATATATATATATATATATATATATATATATATATATATATATATATATATATATATATATATATATATATATATATTGGTGTATACTGGCAGCAGGTTTTCTTTCAAACATGTTTCATTGAATATGACCGCATATTCTGTATTTATTATTTTCTGGTTTAGGGCTTCTATCCCTCTAACTATTTTCTTAGCATCAGGGCTTAATTGAAATAGGAGTTCTCCAAAACTCATTTTCGTACTTTTAAGGTGAAGAAAAGAAGTGATTTACTATAGAGTGTATTACACTTATTTGTATAATTTGCACGACGTTTCGAACCTCCATGGTTCATTATCAAGTGAACAGATCTTACAATACTAGTTGATTTTATACCCGCATTAGGTCAGGTGATAATACAATGAAGGTGAAAACATGGGGGGATACATAAGGGATAAACATAGGGGCTGCAGAAGGCTTATTGACCCATACGAGGCATCTCCTATCTAAACACAAAGATTAATCCAGTGTAATTGGCCTGTTATGTTGGACATTGTCTTCTGTGTTGGCATCGATATGTTCTTGTCTTGTCCTTACTCTCATGGTGGGTAGAGTAAATAGTTCCGTGATTTGGGTGTTCATGGTAGGTCGCTCTATTCTTATGTGAATTGCCTCAAGAATTTGTAATCTTCTTGAATCTTGGGTTTTGTCTATTATGCAAGTATTCTTGTTCAACATTTCTCTTGTTAGAGTAATGTCATGGGCTTGTCTCATGTGATTCCTAGGGGCACCAGATTGAAGATGGCATGTCAAACGCCTCGTCAGCTTGGTCGACGTCATACCTATGTACTTACATTGAAGGTTACATCCTTCGTGGGGGCAAGTGTACATGTATACAACGCTTGACTGCTGTAGAGGGTTCTCCGTCGGCTTCGGGCTGTTTTTGATAAGGAGTTCGGAAGTCTTCTTGGTTTTGTAGAATATTATCAGGTTTATGTTTTGGTTAGGAGTAGTGCTTTTTACTCCTTTACGGATTATTTCTTTCATTATTCTTTCCTCTTTTATATGTTCACTGTGCATGGTTGATTTGTAATATAATTTTATTGGGGGTGTTGTGGTTTCTGTTCTAGGTTCTGAATTATACCAACGGTCCAAGTGTCTTCTTATAGCAGCGTTTATTTCCGCGTTGCTATATCCGTTGTTCACCAATACCTGAGTTACTCTTTCAAACTCTCTACTCACGTTGCTCCATTCAGAGCAGTGGGTAAGCGCTCGACGAATATAAGCATTGAGAACACTGGCTTTGTATCTTTGGGGGCACTCACTTCTACCGTTCAGGCATAATCCTATGTTGGTGGGCTTGGTATATACGTTGGTGCTTAAAGAGGTTCCTGTTTTTGTTATTAGTACATCCAAGAATGGCAGACTGTTATTTTCACTATTTTCATGTGTAAATCGGAGTACTGACTCTCTCTCTAGGTGTCTTTTTAGGTCAATTAGTTCATCTGAGTCTTTTACTATTACGAATATGTCATCTACATAACGTAGATGTCATCTACATGTTATGTAGATGACATATTCGTAATAGTAAAAGACTCAGATGAACTAATTGACCTAAAAAGACACCTAGAGAGAGAGTCAGTACTCCGATTTACACATGAAAATAGTGAAAATAACAGTCTGCCATTCTTGGATGTACTAATAACAAAAACAGGAACCTCTTTAAGCACCAACGTATATACCAAGCCCACCAACATAGGATTATGCCTGAACGGTAGAAGTGAGTGCCCCCAAAGATACAAAGCCAGTGTTCTCAATGCTTATATTCGTCGAGCGCTTACCCACTGCTCTGAATGGAGCAACGTGAGTAGAGAGTTTGAAAGAGTAACTCAGGTATTGGTGAACAACGGATATAGCAACGCGGAAATAAACGCTGCTATAAGAAGACACTTGGACCGTTGGTATAATTCAGAACCTAGAACAGAAACCACAACACCCCCAATAAAATTATATTACAAATCAACCATGCACAGTGAACATATAAAAGAGGAAAGAATAATGAAAGAAATAATCCGTAAAGGAGTAAAAAGCACTATTCCTAACCAAAACATAAACCTGATAATATTCTACAAAACCAAGAAGACTTCCGAACTCCTTATCAAAAACAGCCCGAAGCCGACGGAGAACCCTCTACAGCAGTCAAGCGTTGTATACATGTACACTTGCCCCCACGAAGGATGTAACCTTCAATGTAAGTACATAGGCATGACGTCGACCAAGCTGACGAGGCGTTTGACATGCCATCTTCAATCTGGTGCCCCTAGGAATCACATGAGACAAGCCCATGACATTACTCTAACAAGAGAAATGTTGAACAAGAATACTTGCATAATAGACAAAACCCAAGATTCAAGAAGATTACAAATTCTTGAGGCAATTCACATAAGAATAGAGCGACCTACCATGAACACCCAAATCACGGAACTATTTACTCTACCCACCATGAGAGTAAGGACAAGACAAGAACATATCGATGCCAACACAGAAGACAATGTCCAACATAACAGGCCAATTACACTGGATTAATCTTTGTGTTTAGATAGGAGATGCCTCGTATGGGCCAATAAGCCTTCTGCAGCCCCTATGTTTATCCCTTATGTATCCCCCCATGTTTTCACCTTCATTGTATTATCACCTGACCTAATGCGGGTATAAAATCAACTAGTATTGTAAGATCTGTTCACTTGATAATGAACCATGGAGGTTCGAAACGTCGTGCAAATTATACAAATAAGTGTAATACACTCTTTAGTAAATCACTTCTTTTCTTCACCTTAAAAGTACGAAAATGAGTTTTGGAGAACTCCTATTTCAATTAAGCCCTGATGCTAAGAAAATAGTTAGAGGGATAGAAGCCCTAAACCAGAAAATAATAAATACAGAATATGCGGTCATATTCAATGAAACATATATATATATATATATATATATATATATATATATATATATATATATATATATATATATATATATATATATATATATATATATATATATATATATATATATATATATATATATATATATATATATATATATTATAAACAACAGTGGTCCCAAGACAGAGCCTTGAGGCACTCCACTTACAACATTTTCCCACTCTGACTTCACCCCGTTTATACTAACTCTGTTTCCTTTGGTATAGCCATGCCCTAATCCAGCTTAATATAGCACCCCCAATACCATAAGCCTCTATCTTTTAATCAGTCTTTCATGTGGCACTATCAAACACAAGCGATGGGGAGTTATAGCAGGTGTGGGGAGTTACACCAAGGGAAGGGTAGAGAGTTAAACTATTGATGGAAAATTACTGAAAGGAAAATGAACGGAAAATGCGATAGAAACAACAGGTGAGGAGATAGAGAGGTAAATTACCAGGTAGCCCACACCTCCCCCACCCCAGACCACTGCTACCCCCTCTCCCTCATGCGTCTTCTAGCTCCTCTCTTCCCCCCCCCCCCCCCTCCCACCAACACACACACACACGCGTGCACGGCATTCTTGCACTACTACACTCAACAGTCCTGGCTCAGTGTACCTTCTGCCGTTGTTGTGTGCGGACGTGTCGCAGAGTCGCGCTCCCAAGCCTCCACTGGACATAATTTGTACTCTTCTCCACTAAGCATCATTTGTGAGTATTCGTCTCATAGTTTTGTGATTCATTTGAGCATCTTATTTAGTAACCCATACGGCTGTTCTTTAACCTCATATATATAAATATATATCTTTAAAGTGGGATTTAGTCCTTAATTAGGACAGGTGCCAGAACTGGTTATGTTAACATGGAACTGTTGTTGTCTCTAGAACACGATCCGGTATACAGAGAATCACATTACCGTGATATATCAGTGAGAAAATCCACAGGAGTCGTGATGAGGATTCATCCTCAGCGCATTGGTTCGAATCCTCATGACGGCTCCTGTGGATCTTCTCCCCCGTAAGGTATGTTGGTTTATATCCCCATCCTCAGTTACCGCTGTCTCAACACCTTCTTTGTTAGTTCAGTTCATTTCGTATCTTATCTAAGAATTTCTTATTCTTATCTTATTTGAGTGTGTGAAGGGTCCAAGTAGTACAGTCGGGCTCGTTCTCTACGCACAATCGAGAATTCCGGAGTCGAATCCCGGGCGGGACAGAAATGGTTGGGCACATTTCCTTTCGCCTAATGCATCTGTTCACCTAGCAGTGAGTAGGTACTCAAGAGTTAGTCAGCTTGTTGTGGGGGCTACATTCTGGGCAGGGTCAGTAATTCTGCCTCATGGGGGTGGGGGGGTGGGGGGACCTCGATAAAAGCCAAACGTGTATGAATACATTCTGGCTGCCTGTCCCTGGACACAGCGAATTATTAAATTATTATGCCCCGACATACACCCATCCTGTGCTCAGGGGCGAAAATTTAAATGTCCGCTGCCCCCGCCCCTTCGTCACACTCTCCACCATTTCATATCTGATCTGTTGTTTTTTTTTAAGTTTTCCCCCAAGGGGCGAGTTTATTGGGCAGCGCCACTCATCCTGTGAGTGGACACACCGCCATAGTGACAGTATTGGGCAGCGCCACTCATCCTGTGAGTGGACACACCGCCATAGTGACAGTATTGGGCAGCGCCACTCATCCTGTGAGTGGACACACCGCCATAGTGACAGTATTGGGCAGCGCCACTCATCCTGTGAGTGGACACACCGCCATAGTGACAGTATTGGGCAGCGCCACTCATCCTGTGAGTGGACACACCGCCATAGTGGCAGTATTGGGCAGCGCCACTCATCCTGTGAGTGGACACACCGCCATAGTGACAGTATTGGGCAGCGCCACTCATCCTGTGAGTGGACACACCGCCATAGTGACAGTATTGGGCAGCGCCACTCATCCTGTGAGTGGACACACCGCCATAGTGACAGTATTGGGCAGCGCCACTCATCCTGTGAGTGGACACACCGCCATAGTGGCAGTATTGGGCAGCGCCACTCATCCTGTGAGTGGACACACCGCCATAGTGACAGTATTGGGCAGCGCCACTCATCCTGTGAGTGGACACACCGCCATAGTGGCAGTATTGGGCAGCGCCACTCATCCTGTGAGTGGACACACCGCCATAGTGGCAGTATTGGGCAGCGCCACTCATCCTGTGAGTGGACACACCGCCATAGCAGCATGTACAACACTCCCTAAAAGGAAGAAAACCCGCTGGGATGTTCATCCTGTAACTTGTACCCAGACATAACTGGAACTTGCTTAACTGTTTCAAGTGAATAGCTTATCAAACAAGAAGATTAACATTTCTCAACCCTTAAAAACTTACGTTATCTTGCGGGTGCATGGATATTTGTATCCGAGACGAATTCTTGCTATTACTGATTCTCTCCCGCAGCCACCTCCTCTTCGTCCATAACGATTGGGATTGCCAGCTGCAACCACGTTGTACCAGCGTATAGATTTACTGGTTTATGCTTCTGTCCTTCTTTTCTCAGTCACCTTGTCACGGTGATGTTGCCTGATAATACCTCCAATTTGTAGAAAAGTCTTAGGTATGAAGTATTCAATATGGTCTCCTTCAGCGCCTTCAGCAGCCAGCACATCTGCTCGTTCATTTCCACAGATTCCAACATGTGAGGGGAGCCACAGAAATTTGACGACTCTTTCATGATTGGTTAGTACCCCTCACAGCTCTCTTGATTTCAGCAACAATCGCAAGATTTTCTGTCCGATTTTTATTAAGGCTTTGTTGTGCTGGTTTTGAATCGGTGCAAATCACTGCACCATTAGTGTTTCTTTCAAGAAATCTTAACGCCATGACAATGGCAGTTAGCTCTGCTTGCGTTGAAGAGGCATAGTTCTCAATGCGTGCTTTTTCTTCACTTGCGTTTTGAAAGGCATTATTCCTAATTACAGTGTATGCTGCACCAGCCCTGCCATTGCCAGGATTAGATGACCCATCAGTGTAGATTTGATCTAATTCATTCCCAGCTTCTTTATAAATTTCCTCAATATACTTATGCCTCATTTCCTGTGGTATCGTTTTGGATTTTTTCATTGTCATCTCGTTGATGATAATTCTACATGGTTTATCCTCCTAAGGGGGGGGGGGTTAAGTAACCTCTCTACAGGCACGAACTCACAGGCTTGCTCAAGCAGGGGAAAGTTTTTCCAGGTAGCAAGAAAGATTAAGCAAGAAAGAGAAGGATTGGCGGACTGCATTTTTTTGGACTGTCGGAAAGTCTTTGATACAGTACCCCATAGAAGGCTGATGCATAAGCTGGAGAAACAGGCAGGAGTAACTAGTAGGGCGCTCCAGTGGATAAAGGAGTACCTAAGCAATAAGAAGCAGAGAGTTACAGTGAGGGGTGAGACCTCAGACTGGCGTGAAGTCACCAGTGGAGTCCCACAGGGCTCTGTACTTGGACCTATCCTGTTTCTGATATACGTAAATGATCTCCCAGAGGGTATAGACTCATTCCTCTCAATGTTTGCTGACGACGCCAAAATTATGAGAACGATTAAGACAGAGGAGGACAGATTGAGGCTTCAAGAAGACCTGGACAAGCTGCAGGAATGGTCGAACAAATGGTTGTTAGAGTTTAACCTTAGCAAATGTAATGCAATGAAGATAGATGTAGGGAGCAGGAGACCAGATACAAGGTATCATTTGGAAGATGAAATACTTCAAGAGTCAGAGAGAGAGAGAGAAAGACCGGAGGGGTTGATATCACGCCAGACCTGTCCCCTGAAGCTCATATCAAGAGGATAATATCAGCGGCATATGCCAGGTTGGGTAACATAAGAACGGCCTTTAGAATCTTGTGTAAGGAGTCATTCAGAACATTATATACCACATATGTCAGACCAATCCTGGAGTATGCGGCTCCAGCATGGAGTCCATATCTAGTCAAGCACAAGGCTAAACTGGCAAAGGTTCAAGGGTTTGTCACCAGACTAGCACCCGAGCTGAGAGGTATGAGCTACGAGGAGAAACTACGGGAATTAAACCTCACTTCGTTGGAAGACAGGAGTTAGGGGGGACA